>NC_091127.1:6397500-6470000 GCF_040183065.1 Periplaneta americana | reverse complement strand
GAACTGGTGTTTAGGCAAGCATACATTTTTTGTGTAGTCAAATGTGACAGCAAGAATATCCTCTCTCTCGATGCTTAACTCGGCTCCATTTTGCAATACTTTTTACTTCAGCTACAAGTTTAGAACTATTACTGAGCATATTGCTTTTCATTTTCATGCTCTGTTCTTCAAACGTATTACATTTTCTCAACTAAAAATTACTTTTGACAACAGACAAAAAACATTTTGTCAGCTGATTGTATGATTAAAATGATATATTACGTAAGTTTCTTCAGTACTTGACAGGCAAAACAACTTAAGTCCAGGACTAAAGTCGTTTTACCCCTTAACCTAACATTCTGCTACTAAGAAAAACTGTACAGAAGGATTAAGGTCATTCTGCTACTAAACGACGCCCCTTGCACACCGTAACATAATCATTCTCTCAACTCGAAACCCCCAAAATGTGGACTTAAATCGTTTTGTAAATTCACCATTCAACTCAACCCAACCCAACCCAACCCAACCCAACCCAACCCAACTCAACTCAACTCAACTCCCACCCATCCATCCATAAATTCAGTAGTCCCTCATCCATCCGTTCATAAATTCAATCACTTATCCGCCCACATAGTCAGTCAGTCACTCAGTACTCAGTCACTCAATCAGTCACTCACTCAGTACTCAGTCACTCACTCAGTCACTCACTCAGCCACTCACTCACTCACTCACTCACTCACTCACTCACTCACTCACTCACTCACTCACTCACTCACTCACTCACTCACCCACTCACTCACTCAGTACTCAGTCACTCAGTCACTCACTCAGTACTCAGTCACTCACTCAGTCACTCACTCAGCCACTCACTCAGTCACCCACTCAGCCACTCACTCAGTCACTCATTCACCCACTCACTCACTCAGTACTCAGTCACTCACTCAGTCACTCACTCACTCACTCACTCACTCACTCACTCACTCACTCACTCACCCACTCACTCAGTACTCAGTCACTCACTCAGTCAGTCAGTCACTCAGTCACTCACTCACTCACTCACTCAATCAGTCACTCATTCACTCAGTCACTCAATCAGTCACTCAGTCACTCAGTCACTCACTCACTCACTCACTCACTCACTCACTCACTCACTCACTCAATCACTCAGTCACTGACTCAGTCAGTCACTCACTCAGTCAGTCACTCACTCACTCACTCAGTCACTCACTCACTCACTCAGTTACTCACTCAGTCAGTCACCCAGTCACTCATTCAGTCAGTCACCCAGTCACTCACTCAGTCACTCACTCAGTCAGTCACTCAGTCAGTCACTCAGTCACTCACTCACTCACTCAGTCAGTCACTCACTCACTCAGCCAGTCACTCAGTCAGTCACCCAGTCACTCACTCAGTCAGTCACTCAGTCACTCACTCACTCAGTCACTCAGTAAGTCACTCAGTAAGTCACTCAGTCAGTCACACAGTCAGTCACTCAGTCAGTCACACAGTCAGTCACCCAGTCACTCACTCAGTCAGTCACCCAGTCACTCACTCAGTCAGTCACTCAGTCACTCACTCAGTCAGTCACTCGGTCACTCACTCAGTCAGTCACTCGGTCACTCACTCAGTCACTCAGCCAGCCACTCAGTCAGTCACTCAGTCACTCACTCACTCAGTCACTCACTCACTCAGTCACTCACTCACTCACTCCGTCACTCACTCAGTCACTCACTCAGTCAGTCACTTAGTCAGTCACTCAGTCACTCACTCAGTTAATCACTCAGTCAGTCACTCACTATAAATAGAAAACATGGAGTGATATGCATGAGACATCGGATGTGAATCTTTGTTGATTCAAGAAGAGAAGGTAGGCCTAATGTTTACGACATTACGGAGCTCCATCCGTGTCGCCGTGGAGACTCTGAAGATATCGAAGCACCACTTTAACCGATGAAGCCATAACCAGCTGATGACTTGGCGCGTCGCAGCTGCCGGGTTACTTTGGACAGGCGCTACATCACGTGTTAAAAATCCTGCCGGTAATGCACCGCTTGGGATACACGGAACCGCGGTGCGTTTCATTTGTGTCAAAATACTAAAGTGGGGCATTAACGAGAATAATGGCTGACGTAAGAAAGCGGAGCCGATTGCTGGCATTTCATCGCCCAGTTCTCTTAATCCGCTCTCCTTTCCATTTCACTGTCACATTCGCTGCGCCCTCCATCCGTTATGGAAAGCATTCACAGAGCAACAAGATGGAGTGGATATAAACTGGAAAGGCAGCACTTTTTCAATATAACGCTTCTGTTAAACTTCGTGATCACGCCTTTTGAATTTCTCTGACAAAAGCTTCTGAAGAATGCTCTTGCTTTCATTTACTTCAGAATTATTATAAATGGAGTTATACAGATCACAGATCAAGAGTGGGGCAAACCCGTACGTATATGATCCATCATTGTGTTGCTTCTAAAGTTTGACGTGATTGGCAATTCTTCCTTAAAGCCTCTCATTCAGAGAAAGGGTTCTTTTAATTGCCATGAATCTAGGATATTGGACTCTCAGCTTTACTCGTTTTCTAAAAGTCTTCGGTTGGCTTTGAACCCGCGAACATTGGATATTACGCTAGATTACCGATGATTACTTTAGTAGAAAGTGATTAATTAACTAGTAAATACATAAAATCATTGTTGATCTTAATTTATCTCGTTACAAAAATGAATTAAAAATTCTACGGACGTATTATATAGATTAGGTGTGCTTTCAACTTCAGGTTTTAAAACTATAATGGAGGCCTTAAATAATACGAGGGTCATACAGGTTGGCAGAACTGTAAAGTAAAATGTGCAACACAAATGAAAATTACGTCAGTTGCAGTTCCCTTCGAAGAGGTGGAAAAATTCAAGTATTTTGGAGCAACAGTAACAAATGAAGAGTCCACTGCAAGAATGATGGATGTCATTTGGAATACATTTTTCAGGAGAAGCAAT
The DNA here is from genome assembly GCF_040183065.1 of Periplaneta americana. Lineage (NCBI taxonomy): Eukaryota > Metazoa > Arthropoda > Insecta > Blattodea > Blattidae > Periplaneta > Periplaneta americana. The sequence goes on along the minus strand of NC_091127.1, from coordinate 6,467,034 downwards.
TGAAAGTTTGAAATTCTTAGCGCTCAAAGGTTAACTGTGATTTTCGATCATTACTGGACAATGACTATCAGTGTTAATGCCATATAACTCTGTATGTGCATTCTATATGTCTTAAGCTATGCATTGGCAGTCTTGGTTCATTTTCGACAAGAAAGTGACATCCATCATTCTTGCAGTGGACTCTTCAAATATAAATGACATTCAAGAGGAAATTAAACGCAGAATAAATATGGGAAATGCCTGTTATTATTCGGCTGAGAAGCTTTTGTCATCCAGTCTGCTTGCAAAAAATTTGAAAGTTAAAATTTATAAAACAGTTATATTACCGGTTGTTCTTTATGGTTGTGAAACTTGGACTCTCACTTTGAGAAAGGAACATAGTTAAGGGTGTTTGAGAATAAGGTTCTTAGAAAAATATTTGGGGCTAAGAGGGATGAAGTTACAGGAGAATGGAGAAAGTTACACAACGCAGAACTGCACGCATTGTATTCCTTACCTTATATATTAGGAACATTAAATCCAGACGTTTGAGATGGGCAGGGCATGTAGGACGTATGGGCGAATCCAGAAATGCATATAGAGTTGGGAGGCTTGAGGAAAAAAGATCTTTGGGGAGGCCGAGACGTAGATGGGAAGATAATATAAAATGGATTTGAGGGAGGTGGGATATGATGATAGAGACTGGATTAATCTTGCTCAGGACAGGGACCAATGGCGGGCTTATCTGAGGGCGGCAATGAACCTGCGGGTTCCTTGAAACCCAGAAAGTAAGTAAGTTAGAAAATTACATTTAGAGCATCATTATAAGACATACCATATTATTCAGAATTTATATGTTGTAGTGCTACACCGTGAAGTCCTTCTGAGTGAACTTCATAATGATAAGCTTGGGATAGAAGCACGGTTTAGGAGTAGCAAGCGGAGTTCGTGCCCCGAATCTGCCCTCGAGTGTGATTAAATCTAAGGCTGATTAATTTGTTGGTTTCTGTGTGATTTTCCTCAGCTTCAAGACCAAAGTTAGTAATCCACATGTGAATTTTCACCAAGATACCTTCTCGCTGGTTCGAGCCTCATCGACGCTAGTTAACCGTGCAGTTGACACTGTCGATAAATAATATATTGGAAATACAGGCCTCTACATGACAGCACACATCCACGCCCTAAATGGGATTCGACTGTACGACCGTGACTACATGCAAGACTATGACCGTGCATTAGTTATATTTGTACGTCTATCTTGAGCCATTTCAACGTTCATGTTTGAAATATAACTATGTTATGACGTCCGTCACAGACATTAAAATTTTTAACGTTTTCTCGATTATATACGCCTTTAAGTTCCGATATAAGATCAGCCTGAAATGTCATGACATGCACATAAACTTTATCGATCCCTTGTCGCAAGCCCACCCAGTTGTTCGGACTGGTATTGACCTATGATGTTAGATAGATTAATACACTGTTGTACAACTCTGGGGTGCCATTAATTTCAATAACAAACAGGTCAATTAATTGGTAATAGGGGACTTGTGCAAACACCACTAAGCTGTAGAAATAGGAATGCTTTATTAGGTTGAGGGTTTCTGTGTTCTAACTTGGAATTATTTTAAGCATATATTTCGTACCCCTAGAAGAGGTGGAGAATTTCAAATATCTAGGAGCAACAGTAACAGATATAAATGATACTCGGGAGGAAATTAAACACAGAATAAATATGGGAAATGCCTGTTATTATTCGGTTGAGAAACTTTTATCATCCAGTCTTCTGTCGAAAAATCTGAAAGTTAGAATTTATAAAACAGTTATATTACCCGGTTGTTCTGTATGGCTGTGAAACTTGGACTCTCACTTTGAGAGAGGAACAGAGATTAAGAGTGTTTGAGAATAAGGTGCTTAGGAAAATATTTGGAGCTAAGAGGGATGAAGTTACAGGAGAATGGAGAAAGTTACACAACACAGAACTGCACGCATTGTATTCTTCACCTGACATAATTAGGAACATTGAATCCAGACGTTTGAGATGGGCAGGGCATGTAGCACGTATGGGCGAATCCAGAAATGCATATAGAATGTTAGTTGGGAGGCCGGAGGGAAAAAGACCTTTGGGGAGGCCGAGACGTAGATGGGAAGATAATATTAAAATGGATTTGAAGGAGGTGGGATATGATGATAGAGAATGGATTAATTTTGCTCAGGATAGGGACCAATGGCGGGCTTATATGAGGGCGGCAATGAACCTCCGGGTTCCTTAAAGGCCAGTAAGTAAGTAAGTAAGAATAATTCTGTAGTAGGCCTAACTACCAAAAAACTAACTCCATATGTAGATGAAATAGTTGGGGATCATCTTTGCCGTTTTAGGCGTAATAGATCGACTATTGTTCAGATTTTTTTGTATTCCACAGTAATTGGAGAAAAAAATGAGAGTGTAAGGATACAGTATATCAGTTATTAATAGATTTCAAGAAGGCATATGACTCCGTTAAAAGAGAAGTTTTATACAACATTCTTACTAAATTTGGTATTCCCAAAAAATAGTTCGATTAATTAACCCAGATATGCCTGAAATATTTTTTTTGCAATTTTTGTGTATTTTTCAAATCTCATTTAATGCATATATAACTGAAGTATTTGTATGATGTCGAAACATTCTAGTTGTAACTGGTTGAGCTAGAAAGAGGTGTCCTTTTAAAAGGACAGTAGGCATATGAGCATACATTTTGAGGAATAATTGTATACTATGCTTACATGAAGGGAAACAATTATTATTATTATTATTATTATTATTATTATTATTATTAACATATTATTACATTGTTATTTTATTATAGTTTCTTTATTATTACTACTAATATTATTCTGAAGAATGATGCATTGTGGCTAAATTCGTTTTAACTCTAGAATGCTTTCGTCATTGAATAGTACCGTATTGCTATTGATACGTAAAAATAAGTAATAGGCGAAAAGAGTGTTGAAGTTTCGAGGAGGAGGTTATATTGGCAGAGAAGTGACGATACATATAATGAAGCAGTTGCTATGGCAATGTCGAAAGATATTTCGAACGCATTGTGGTTTCACGTTATGTTTATGTTTATTAGGAGTCATTTGATCTACAACAATTTGTAAAATAATTCCGAACTGTAATAGTACATTATGCAACAGCCTATAATGAAGGTAATTAAGAAGCGAGTATGGATATTTATGAAACGAGCGCAAGCGACTTTTTATGCTCGACCATATTTCTAACTTGATATTATTAATTTTCTTTGTATCTGACCTTGGCCAATGTCCCGTATGTTGTGAGATGTGCGCAGACGCGAAAGTATTGATTTTTTCCGAGGAACAGTTGTTCACATTGACCTTGCTAGGCCATAAGAACCTACAGAGATAACATTGAAATTAAATTAGACATTGAAAAACGAGATGACAAATTGAATTTATTTGAATATTATTTACAATTAACGCTAATTATTATAGTAACAGAACATAACCTTCTGCGACAGTATTGGATTTCCAGCCTCCGTGACTTTTCGCTAATTCTCTTTCGATTGCATATCCGAGAATAATCGATACTTGCGGTTTTATAACGGTAGAAAGCTGACCTGTCATTGGCTGAACAGTTGTAACCTGAGACGTCATTGCCTGAAAGACCTGACCTTTAATGAGTAGTTGTACTTTAATGAGGTCCATTAAAGGTCTGCTACCAGGTGTATAATTACTACATTTCGGCATGGTCGAGCATAAAAAAAAATATGAAATCTTAAATTCCTATGATTATAAATATGAGATTAACTGTAAATATTTTAACTGCTGTAATTTATTTGCCAGACGTCAAGATCTTGATTATTTATTTTTTGTAAAGTAATTAAGGGTGATATTGATTGTGAATCATTCATAAGCAATATCAGTCTTCGTATTCCTGCTAAGGGTTTAAGATTTGCGTCTCGGATGCCATAGCTGAAATAAACGAACAATTCTCACGTCCACATCTCAAACTCAACGGTGACCAGAACTCTCATTACCAGCCTTACCACACCTAGCAAGCCTCTAATTGAGACCAGTAATAGTGACACCTGTGAAAAAGTAAATGCGTTGACTGTAGAGAGGGTAATTTGAAACATTGACAACTGTCCTTTTAATAGGACAGTAGGCATATCTGGGTTAATGTGTCTCGGTGAAAGTCCCACGACTGACCATAATTTAAACCCAGATTGTCTGCGTGACATGTTGAAGGTCTAACCATTGCATACTATACTTCTATAATTTCAAAATGTCGCTTTTAACATATTTAAAACATCTTCTCGTTTTATATTTCTTCTCCCTCATAAACTTGTATTCCACACGATATTTATCAGACAGAAAAGATCGTAGTCGATTAAACTGGAAGAACTGGAAACAAATCAACTAGTTTCTATTCGAATTGAAAGCAAATACATCCATAGAGTTGCCAGTAAGAGTGGAGGAGGGTTTGTGAACATCTGAGAGAACATACAACACTCCTTGATGCACGCAGATCATGTCTTGCTTGTGTAAACTTATTTTGAGAATGAAGACTGAACTGGGTAGGCCATGAGCAGCCTCACTGAATATGCATGCAGCCAGCCGATAGCCTGCTTCGTTGACTGTTTGGCTAATCCATTATACAATCCAAATAAAGGCATCCGACATCTCGCGACGATGAATGAGGGAATTATCTTAATTGCAGTAGTCAGGTCTGCAAACACAACACTTCCTGCCGAGCCTGATGGTCGCGGGATGGCGTGCTGATTGCGTATTCCTTTGTTTATATAACAGGTAAGAGTTTAGGCAACTCAAGCCGCATTGCTTTTATAATGATCCAGAAACTAGCATGTTCTAAGTAATTACTAATTACTAGAGATAGGATGAACAGCATATAGGGATTTATAAGTATGGACCTTGGCGTCGGTACCTTTGATGTAGCATGACTGATTTCAATGACCTTCAAACCAGCTAGAGCGTGAGATTCTGCTTTTTCCCTAGAGTTGGCGCTGACATCATACCTGCTAGCAGTCGACACAGCGGAAATATAACACATACAATTAATACATACATTATGTATTTAAATAAAATAAATTGGACCGAAGAAATAATAAATCCGTCATTAACTGTAATGTCTAGACTCTAGAGTTCCTTTATAATGAGAGTTGATACGTTGACCCATCAACAATAAAAATGTATAATGATTTGGTAGCGCTGAAAATGGAAAAACAAAACTCATATGAGAAGTAAAACCATATACCTATATTGTATAGTAGTACATTATGCAACGAGCCTATAATTGTAGTAATTAAGACGCGAGCATGTTTATGAAACGAGCGCAAGCGAGTTTCATAATTTTCATACGAGCGTCTTAATTACCATTATAGTCAAGTTTCATACGACTTTTTATGCTCGACCATATTTCTAACTTGAAATTATTCATAAGTATTCATGTTATTCTTATCTGACTGAGGAGCGGAACTGACCTTGTGCAATACCTCGTAAATTGTAAGATGTGCGCAGACGCGAAAGTATTGATTTTTTCCGAGTTACAAATGTCGACATTGACCTTGATATAATCTAGAAAGTAAAATAATCATTAATCTTGATATAACCTTGAAATTGAATTAGACATTGAAAAACGAGATGACAAATTGAATTTATTTGAATATTATTTACAATTAACGCTAATTATTATAGTAACAGAACTGACTTTATTTCAAATATAGGTGATTCATTGATTTATTGTTGTCTTTCGATTGAATATCCGAGAATAATCGATACTTGCTCTTTCGTATTGCTACAATGGTATTTTCTGATTGGTGGAACACCTGAACTTTAATGAATAGGTGTACTTTAATGAGGTCCATTAAAGGTCTGCTACCAGGTGTATAATTACTACATTTCGGCATGGTCGAGCATAAAAATATAAACGAATTTGATACATAATTTTATAATGTATTATATTATTTTATAATATAATTTATTATATATAAAACATAAACATTATTATTACACCTAGTTTATCACTGAGAAATAAGGAAAAGCTGAATAATTTTAAGGGAAAAATTATTCAAATCAATTTTACAGGGAGTTATACCTGAAAGCTTGATTTGCAAGGAAACGCTGTTAACTTGAGTTTATTGGAAGGTAAGCCGTTACTGGATTATGCAACAAGGTAGGCGATGTTTGGATCCTGTGTCTCAACCACTGCCTGCTGGATCGCATTCTATAGCTGTAAGCAGCCATAGGATGTGATCCAACAGGCAGTGGTCTCAACTCTTACAGCCTATTCAATTATTATCGAGAAACTTTTGCGTGTGCTCGATTACACTAACCTCTAGCGCTTGAAAGTGTAACTAAATACCGAGGGAGCGCATGAAAAAACAAAAACAAAAACAGAACAGGAAAATTCGCTCAGTGTCCATTCTATATTATCTCTATTTGCTGGGGTGAATATGACATTTCACATTCTAAATCATTTCTTCTATCGGTATGGGAACAAGGATTTTAACGAATCCCAATGTATAATATTAGCTAATTATCGACAAAAATTGTCATATTTAATGTTATTTTGGTAAAATTTCGATATTTTTTAAAAATCGTAATATATATACAGGGTGCGTCAGAAAGAACGGATGGATTTCACATGGCAAGAAAATTGTAAAGATTCATCAAATCAAAAATTTACTGTTATCAACATATTCACCAATACATGCAGTTTATTTATGGAAAACAACATCATCCATATGATGTCCTTGGCTTTCAATACAGGCATCGAGGCGTTTTCTGATGTTCGCCATCACTTTCACAGTCATAGCTGGTGCAATTACCACGATTTCTTCACGAATCGCTGTCTTCAGTTCGTCCAGTGTATGTGATGAATGTTTACAAACTTACGCCTTCAAATGGTCCCAAAGAAAGAAGTCGCAGGGCGCGAGATCTTACCGTAGTCTCGGACAATCTCAGTGCAATAGAATTTCGTCCAGGTGATTTCTTCTTTAATGTTGAATCTGTGATACGAAATGAAGCCACCCACCGCAAAATTGTATTCCGAGTTGGAATCCTAGCGTGACATCCGATGTCGAAATGAGTCCTGAGTGGCGATCACAGACTCTTCATTTTTCAAAAATGTCTCTACGATGAAAGCACGTTGTACACCAGACCAACACCAGGTTCTCAACTGAAACTGCATTCTATGGCTGACCCAACAGTCGTGGTCCCCCTCACTATATCTCTCTCCTCGTTGCGTATCGATAGTTTGAAATCCATCCGTTCTTTCTGACGCACCCTTTATATATAACTTATATATATATATATATATATATATTTTATTTTACAACATTTTTCCTCCTTCGTTAATATTTGTATAACTACCACTTATACAGACTGTCTAGAACTCATAAAATGTTTTCCAGGAAACACTTTAAAAATTCAAGCCACTTTTTCGACCAAAATTTCAGGATTTCTAAGGGAAAGTGAAATTTAGGAATATGGTTATATTAACAACTTACATATTATAAAATGAAAACTAAGTTTCAAATTACCTATTTCAGTAGTTTCAGCACTCCAGCCGCTAGATCATAGTGGCGGCTAGTCTTAAAAAATGTTGAACTCAGTAAAGAAACTGAGGCTCCACATAAATATTTTCAGGCGCCATGGCAACCTGGCGCCCGGGATTTGTTTACCCCTGACTATAATCATTTTCTGGAATTTAATATTCTATTGTCATCATTTAAAAAATCTCTCACTGCAATTATTTATTTTTCCCTGTTTAAGATTACTTTGTTTAAGGGGAGAGGATGGTATTTTTTAAAACTTTTTTCCTATTTGGTGTAAAATATTATTTTTTTGTATGTAGAGAGCTTATAGCTGTAGGAACTCAACCAGATATAAATATTTTGAAAAAATTATTTGGGTGCCCAAATTTGAAAAAAATATACCCAATACAGGATTGTACTAAAACCGATATATCTAAAGCGTTTTTAAAGATAGATTCAAACTTTTTTTTGCAATGTATTTGCAAAAGCATGTTCTACAAACTGTCTGTAACAGAATTTTGATATTAGTCCCTACGTTTGTAAAATAAACAATTAAAATTTAATAACAATTTTCTGATTTCCTTTCTTGCAAAAAAACGGACGTATTTTTAAAATTAAATCAATTAAAATTCTGTTACAGAGAAACGTTTCCTAATAGTGTAAAGAATGTGTGTTCTAAATTTCATGCATGTAACTTTAATAGTTCAGAAATTATATCCATTTACTTCTGGCAATGCAGCAAAAAAAATGAAGTTACTGGAAACCGATAAAAGCGGGCGTGTGATTTAAAAATCCATACCGCAGGAAGTTTAAAAATGACGTCTCAACATCCGATAAGGGCACAAATACCCACAAAATGTTATGCAATGCATTCCACACATATCAAAGAGTATTTTAAAGATTTTTTTAAATTTAATTTCCCGGAAACAACGATAAAAGTGGGCGAGTGAATTAAAAATCCATAACGCAGGAAGTTTAAAAATGGCGACTCAACATCCGATAAGGGCAAAACTACACACAAAATGTTATGCTATGCATTCCACACATATCACAGATTTTGAAAATTTACTCATTTTTCACCAAAAAATACCATCCTCTCCCCTTAAAAAATTGCTGTCAATTTACCCTAAGTGCCAGATCAAAAATGCAACAACTCAAAATGTCAGAAAAAATAAAACTTCCAAGTAAAATTCCGGGACCATAGCAATTACTCCAGATTATGTTAATGATGTTTTGTGCGAGATCGTGCGTATTTGCTTGGTTTCCGCACAAAACCAATCCGCAGAAAGTCTAAAATTCCACATTCAGTATTTCCAACCTAACACACATAACAATTTCCCTCTTCTTACCGCTTAAGTGACATATTGATTTTACTGCTTTAGGCTTTTAATATATTATTTTTAGAGACGTTTAATATAGTAATAATTATAAATTGGAAACTTACTACTGCAATTTCACCTAAATTGCACTGTTAATTATTGTTTTTAAATATTTGCAAAAATTAAGTAAGCTCTACAACTCCACTAAAGTTACTGTATTCGTGATGCAAGTAACATTAAGGAAGCCGTGAAAAAATCAACAACATTCCAGACTCATCATAGACTGGGGGGGCGGGGAAGACAAACGTATATCACGGAATGCTGGAGTATAGTAAACACAGAAAACATTTTAAAGCAACTATATTGAAGATAGATATTTTGGTTTTGCAAATTTGCCGTCATTGAACAGAAACCAAGATGGAGATTTCATTGCAACTAATTAGAAATTCCTCTTTCAGGTATGTAATAAATGATCTTCGCACAAAATAATGTACGATACACGAGCGGTATGTTTTCTTTCAACTACGTTTCGCTTTTTCAAACTTTTCCTCGAACATGAAAACTTCAACATACCGCTCTTGTAACGCATATTACTATTGTATATACTATAGTCGACCTGGTTGGCGAGTTAGTATAGCGCTGGCCTTCTATCCCCGAGGTTGCGGGTTCGATCCCGGGCCAGGTCGATGGCATTTAAGTGTGCTTAAATGCGACAGACTCATGTCAGTAGATTTACTGGCATGTAAAAGAACTCCTGAGGGACAAAATTCCGGCACATCTGGCGACGCTGATATAACCTCTGCAGTTGCGAGCGTCGTTAAATAAAACATAACATTTATATAGTATAAGTTTAAAATTAGAGTTATGTTAATTGGATTTTTCACAGCAACTTGAAACTTTAAAATGCAGTTATCTCAAAACGTAACATTTTGAGTTTTTTCCGTTTTAAACTGGGCCGTCGATATGTTAGTGCGTTATGCTGTACTAATACCTGGTACTAGAGAATTCTTAATTTTATGCATACTTCCACAAAATACCGTAGCTCGTACCTATATAAAATTCTTTAGCGGAATATGTGCTGCGATCAATAATAAACTGCACATTCCTGGGTTCACACTCGCTGCTCAGCTAGATTCGCTTTCCAATAATTCTATTATGTAATCCACGTGTAGTGTTATGATATCCGAACATGCGGCGCTTGGATAAGCGACTTTAGTTCGTGAAGGCAACAAATTACAAACTGTGTTAGTGCAACCAACCAACTTGGCTGCAATTCACGTTCATGCTGAGACAAGGGACTTTTTCATCATCATCGTCGTCATCATCATCATTAGGGAACGGACTACCAGGTGCTAAAAAAAAAAAAGAGATTTAGGACTTCATAAAATTCAATTTAGAACTCTCAGGAGTTTGTGTAAAATTAACAAATATTCTATAGCAGGCCTGCACAAGGTTTGCGCTCTCCGAGCCGGCTTACAGCTCATGAGCGGAATGCAGATATTAGCTGCGCTCTGTATAAGGGTGGACTGGGGGAAGGGGTGATCTCGTACAAAATATACACAAAAGGGAAGTACTATTATGAGTGTTTATGAAATGAATTCCCGTTCAGTGTTCGCAAAACTATCTTGGACTATTATCAATTAATAAAAAAATATTTATTTTACAGAAGTAATAGAAATTGTATAGCTACTTATATGTACAATATCATTTTGTTATATTTTTATTTATCAGTACATCAAAACGAGGTTTTATGCTGTTGGCAGCTGAAAGGAACAGTAGCCTACTGATCGTAATGAAACATCAGTTACAGATGTTTGATGTCAGCCTTTATTAAAGTTGATTATAGAAAACAGTTGCTCACAAATATAAATGTTGAGCCAAACATAGCAATCATTTTCACAGCCAGCCTGTGTAGTCGTGGATATTATTACTAATGTTTAGTCTTGTAAAACTCAACCAGGCTAGTAGTATTATTCAAACGATCTTTAGCCCTTAGGTCACATTGAAGATCAATAAGTCCGGGCTGTAAATCGTTAAATGTTAAATGTTATGTTCCGTCTTTTAGATTCCTCCATACTGTACTGTAGCAGTAGGTAAGCAACGTGAAACAGTTACTGAGAATAGGCCTACACACTGCACTCCACTAGATAGCTGAGTGGTCGTTTCCCTCTCCTCTACCTATAGCACGTCTATGTCATTCTGACGTATCTTCCTCCCCTAAAATTCGCTCATAAAATGTTAATAATTGTATATTCATTGTGAAGTTGAAATAGATGAATATCGATTATTGCAATAAAGAAATTGGAAGTTATTCAATAATACCAATTGAGAAAAGCGAAATACAGGTTTAACAATGTTAATTACATGTACTGCGCTTTTCTCTTGTTATTATAACAGAAATATATTTTCATTATGTGTTGAAATTATAATTTAATTTAAACATTTTGTAATATAATTAAAATTTATATAGGGTGTTAGTTGGGAGACCGAAGGGAAAAAAGATCTTTGTGGAGGACGAGAAGTAGATGGAAGAATAATACTTACTTACTGGCTTTTCAGAAACCCGGAGGTTCATTGCCGCCCTCACATAAGCTCGCCATTGATCCCTATCCTGAGCAAGATTAATTCAGTCTCTATCATCATATCCCACCTCCCTAAAATCAATTTTAATATTATCCTCCCATCTACGTCTCGGCCTACCCAAAAGTCTTTTTCCCTCCGGCCTCCCAACTAGGGGAGAGTCGGTTAGTATCGGACATCGGGTAATATCGGACAGTGCGTTTCTTTCATCTACCACCATACGGTAGTACCTGAATGACATGGTTACGTTTCTCTATGCGACATCACAGAAACGTAACCATGTCAGTCGGGTACTATCATCGTGTGGTAGATGAAAGAAACTCACTGTCCGATATTACCCGATGCCCGATACTACCCGACTCTCAATACTCGATATGCATTTCTGGATTCGCCCATACGTGCTATATGCCCTGCCCATCTGAAACGTTTGGATTTAATGTTCCTAATTATGTCAGATGAAGAATACAATGCGTGCAGTTCTGTGTTGTGTAACTTTCTCCATTCTCCTGTAACTTCATCCCTCTTAGACCCAAATATTTTCCTAAGAACCTTATTCTCAAACACCCTTAACCTGTTGTCCTCTCTTAAAGTGAGAGTCCAAGTTTCACAACCATAAAGACCAACCGATAATATAAGTGTTTTATGAATTCTAACTTTCAGATTTTTTGACAGTAGACAGGATGGTAAAAGTTTCTCAACCGAATAATAACAGGCATTTCCCATATTTATTCTGTGTTTAATTTCCTCCCGAGTATCATTTATGTTTGTAGATGGAAGAATAATATTAAAATTACTTAGAGGGAGCTGGGATATGATTACAGAGACTGAATTAATCTTGCTCAGGATAGAGACCGATGACGGGATTATATGAGGGCGGCAATGAACCTCCGGGTTCCTTAAAAGTTATAAGTATAATATAAGTACAAATAACCTGATTAATACATTAATTAAATGAAAATAATTGTTGAAAACGCAGTTGTCAAATCTGAATGAAGGAGTGTCATTTTCTTTAGATTGAACGGACATTGGGATTTCGAACTTTATTTAGTACTTGATCGTTACATTAATGTATTCATGCTCATCGATATGCGGGGAAAAATTGGCGACACTGACTAAACAAAAGAACGACCGTGCGATAAGTTGATTGTGATAAATCGAGTTGCAAAAATTATCGCGATGTATGACTGTGATTGGTTGGAATTCAACATTTCATTATATTTCATTGGTCGAAAATGTAATGCCAACATATAAACGACATAGTTTAAACTGAGAAAAGCATTGCGTGAAGATTCTTTTCAACAATGGAGCAAATTGAAAAGTAAAGGTTTGGGAATTGTTTTCTATTCTCACTGGAAGAAAGGTAATTCGTGGATCTCAACCAAAAAGGGACTTTCGAGCAGTCAGTGGACGCAAGCCATTAAGATGAACTGTAATACAATACCTGTACGTACTCTCCCTGGTAGAACTCTTGACTCAACCCGTTGCAGAAGATGCCACGAGCAAGAAACGCTTCCTCACGTCTTGGGTTTCTGTCGTCATGGAGAATTGCTCCGAATCAACAGACATAATACGGGTCGTTCTCTCATCGCAGCTTCAATCCGTCAGAATGCTTCCTATGAGGTTTATGAGGAGGTTGGTTGCGTCTCTTCTGATGGCTCTACTAGACGGGCTGATATCATCATAATTGATCGGCAGAAGGATAAGGGTGTCATTCTTGATCCCACAATCCGTTTTGAGATGCATGAGCAACAGCCACAAGAGGTGTGTCGTGAAAAACAAGTCATCTATGAGCCTTGTTGTCAGCATCTTGGAGCACAATACCACATCACACATTGGACAGTTTTTGGGCTCATGTTCGGTGCCCGTGGCACGATTCCACGAGAAACTTTAAATAAACTTAAACAATTTGAATTTTCTGATGCAACGATTGATGTCATAGGATCTTATGTGTTAAAATCATCCTTAGCTATAATTAGTAATCATTTGTACCCAAGTAACTTTTATTGTAAATGATTTCCTATGTTTTCTTATCATTTATCTTAATGTTTTTTTCTTTCAAATTATCACATAATTGTTTTTAATCATTGTTCATTATGAATTGATCAGTAGGCCGATCTATCGAACCCTTATTTAGGGCAGCTTTTTTTGAAAAATTATTAATTTTAGTTGCTTTTATCGAACCCGGATCTACAGTCATAAGCCAGTAATCTGCCAACGAAACTACAAAGAAATCTAGAAATTTTGTCATTTTATCAACATTAGTTTTAGCTATGATAAGCGATATTTGCTTTTGCAACGATAGTGTCTGACGAATTATGAATCCAACACAATTAGAGCTAGTGGTGATTATTTTCATTCGGTTATTTAATTACCTGTAGGCCTAATAGTCTTTTTTTTAGCGTCAATGAAATTGGTGATAGCGAGGTAATATTTGGCGAGATGGGGCCGAGGATCCGCCATACAATCACCTGACATTTGCCTTACAGTTAGGGAAACCCTAGGAGTAAAACCCAACCTGTTAATCAGCCCAAGGCTGGAATCGAACCCTAGACCGAACGCAGTTCCGTAATAATAGGTATCTGCGCCTACTTCCTGAAGTACATTGATGGCTTACTCAACTAATACCGGGTATACCTTGTTGTTAAGTTTGTAATCGGCTCTGATTTGTATAAGAATCAACAAATTTTCTTCGGAAGTTATGAACAGATCTTTTCTTTCTCTCAAGGTTGAGAAGATTAGACTGAAAATGTAATCGTAGGTGCAGTGTAAATATCTAAGTTGTGTCATGTAATTAATTAATTTGATATGTAATTAATTAAAATGATATGTAATTTAGTTGGTATGTAATAGTAATACACGTTACAAGAGCAGTATGTTGACGTTTTCATGTTCGAGGAAAAGATTGAAAAGCGAAACGTAGTTGAGCATTTTTAATTTCCGAGAACATGAAAACAAACATACCGCTCGTGTATCGTACATTATTTTGTGCGAAGATTGTTTATTATATACCTGAAAGACGAATTTCTAATTAGGTGCAATGAAATCTCCATGTTGGTTTCTGTTTAATGACGGCAACTTCGGAAAACCAATTCTGTGTTTACTATACTCCAGCAGGCCGTGATATACGTCTGTCTTTTTTCCCCCCAGTCTATAAATGCGAACTTAAAACAAACGGTAAGGTTATCTAATGATTTATTTTTCATTTTAATATTTTAACAATATTATTTATATAACATATTGTAGTAACAACATCGGCATCTGGAATCTTGTTGATTTTTTCACGGCTTCCTTAATGTTACTTGTATCAGGAATGCAATAAGTTTCGTGGAGTAGTAGAGTTTAGTTAATTTTTGCAAATATTTAAAAACCGTAATTAACATTGCAATTTAGATGAGTTTGCAGTGGTAAGTTTCCAATTTATAATTATTACTATGTTAAACGTCTCTAAAAATAATATGTTAAAAGCCTAAAGCAGTAAAATGAATGTCGCGCTTAAGCGGTAAGAAGAGGGAAATTGTTACTGTATGTGTGTTACGTTGGGAATACTGAATGTGGTATTTCACACTTACCGCGTATTGGTTCTGTGCGGAAAACAAGCAAATACGCACGATCTGGCACAAATAAATTAAGGTGATATGTAATTAATTAAGATGATATGTAATTAAGTTGATTTGTAATTAATTAAGGTGATATTTAATTACTTAAATTGGTAATAATTGGGTGAAATAGAAGTACTTAGAAGTTAGGTTTACTTTTGCTTATTGTAGGCGTTATTATAGAATAGTTTTTATTTATAGTCCTAGGTTTATTGTATCTATTTACTTATAGTTAGAAATAAATTTAGGTTTATTTTATTTCATATTTTTTATTTTTCTTTTATTAATGTAATTATTGTAGAATTATAACGGTATTATTGTATATTATATATCACTTCCACCGGGTATATACCCAATTGCAGTGTTAATAAATACATACATACATACATACATACATACATAATGTAATTGAAATTATTGCTGGAACACAGTTTTCCGTAAGTAAAGACAAATCATACTGATACGAATATACTAAACCTCGATGGTTGTGTGCTTTGATATCTTATTTGTGTTGTTACTGCACCGTTATCGTGGTTATTGATGAACTTATAATTGACCCAATAAAAGCCATTAACCGCCGCTGAAACGAATGTGCAGGCAGCAGCGTAATTTAGATTGAGATTTTATCTGCATCCCGAGTTCGAATTAATTGAGTTACATGAAAAAGTCGTTTATTGTTCACTGCAAATTTAACAAAAACAATGCGATGTACATTGTACATTCTTTTTTTCATATTATGAGTCTTGCTACCAGGTCTTTTTTTAATTTTGGAGCCTGTCTAGGTACATTACAGCTTTTTGGATTATTATACCTCTCGTAAATGTTTACTTCAGTTTCCTGAGGCCTCTTCTACCTCTTTCAAGGCCTTGTAAGAGACATATGGCTGCAAATCAGAGAACTTAGTAGGCCTACTCAGAGCAGAAAATATGAAGGCCTTGTCTTATAACTGTAGCAAGGAAATTAGGCAGATCACCTTTCAGATATACGAAAGAGTTTAGTGGAGAAAAAAGAAATGTTTCCGTACATTTCGGGACAGTAGGACCAGTTTTTATTTTGTATTTTTTTTTGCCTATTTTAGCTTACATTGCAGATTCCACAGTCTTTCTCGCTATCATAAATTAAATACTCGGTCACAACACGATAACACGCTAGAAATTCCACTTCACACATCATCTCTGTATTCCTCATCTTTCACTGTTGCTACCTCTCGCCACTGGAATTCTCTGCCGCCTGACGACAAGGGCTGCCGAACTTTGACTTCTTTTAAATGTAAATTAGAAGAATATTTTATGATGAGTTCCAGACCTAATGCGTTGCAAATATTTAATGTAATGTATTCCACTGTGTTTATCTTATATTTTTTGTTTCTTATATTTACTGTGTACACTTAATTCAATCGTCTTTTAATGTTATTATGTAAATAGTATTTTGTTCTAATTAATGCTCATATGTTTACCGCAGCGTTATTTATATGGGTATTTATTTGTTTACTTATTTATTTGTTTATTTATTTATGTGTTTATTTGTTCATTTAATTATTTATTTACTTATTTACTTATTTACTTATTTATTTATTTATTTATTTATTTATTTATTTATTTACTTACTTACTTATTTATTTCTTTATTTATTTACTTATTTACTTACTTACTTACTTACTTACTAACTTACTTATTTACTTACTTATTTACTTACTTATTTATTTATTTAGTTATTTATTTAGTTATTTAGTTATTTATTTAGTTATTTTGTTATTTATTTATGTATTTATGTATTTATTTATGTATTTATTTATTTATTTTATTTATTTATTTATTTTATTTATTTTATTTATTTATTTTATTTTATTTATTTATTTTATTTATTTATTCACTTATTTTATTTATTTATTTTATTTATTCATTTATTTTATTTATTTATTTTATTTATTCATTTATTTTATTTTATTTATTTATTTTATTTATTTATTTTATTTATTTTATATATTTATTTACTTTATTTATTTATTTATTTATTTATTCTAGTAGAGTTAAGGGCATGAGGCCTTCTCTTCCACACTACCAGAAGTGAAATACATAATGAAACAACGACTAAAATAGGAAAGTCATACTTAAATATAAAAATCATTTTCATGCACATTAACAAGCTTACACGGGCTATAATGAAATATTAACTGAACATGATACATAATTAAGTTATTTACAATTCATATCCTAATTCTACTTTATGATAGGCCTAAGTGACAATTTATATACACACAGAATAACCTATAAAAATCGGCTAACACTCACAAATCAATTTCATGGAAAAGTATGTAATTCTAAATTCTTAATTTAAATTGATTAACCGTTCGGCAATCCCTGACATGACGAGGTAAGGAGTTCCATAGGCGACAAACTGACACTGTGAAAGAGGATGAATAGAAAGAGGTGCGGTGACGAGAAATGGATAATAAGGCCTGGTGTTGATTCCATAACGTTGTAAGATGTTCAAAGTGAGTTCTCAGATATTTTGGAGTAGAAATGAATAATATTGTAAACTGAACAGATAAAGAATGTGCTATTCTACGATCCTTCATGTATTCACAGAACGTGCTCGTTCAGTGCTCACTGTACAGGTTTACAAGATTGTACCAACAGTTCGTTGTTCTCACGTTCGTCACAAATTCCAGCAAAGAATCGATGTGATTCCATAGCCGAATAGCCTCTGCAGTAATGACACATTAACTTCTATTGAAAAATACTCTTTTAGTCGAATCTATGTCAATGCAGAGTTGATAAATGAAATGAATTTGTGAAATGTAATAGACCGACTCTCACTTTACCTAGCCAGGTAATGGGATACAGATAAAACGCGTTGATTCATGGATCTCACTCCCGTGCTAATGACGAGTTGCTTTTGTACAATGTGGCCGCATTTATAGGAGGTGTTGCCAAGTCTCAAATTCAATTTACTGCTTGAACAGAGCCAATAGAAGTTCATCTCGTTTGAAGAGTTTGTTGTGAAATCTTGCAGGTAGTGCACAATGATGTCTGTTTTTCAGGCAAGTACCGCACAACAAGGAGACCATCGTATATTATGTTTATTATTTTTTTTTAATTATCTCTCACCTCTACACAGACGATTTACAAATCTATATCCATACAACTCCTGGCTCACCCAATGACGCAATACAAAATCTTAATGAGGATCTTGAATCTATATCTGTCTGGCCCAGAAAGTTTGGTTTGACTCTCAATGCAAAAAAATCACAAGCAATCCTAGTGGGACATCAACGTCTATTATGCAATATTACTTCTGCTCTTCTAGTCAAGTTAAACGACACAGTAATCCCTTTTGCTTCCTGTGTTAAAAAACCTTGGAGTTTACTTTGGTACGCATTTAAACTGGAATAACCAAGTAACCCATATTATCAAAAAAGTGCTTTCCATACTACATTCCTTAAACAGCATTCGAAAATTCCTCCCGCTATCACTCAAGAAAATACTAGTGGAAACACTAGTAATGCCCCACTTCGATTATTGTGATTTTCTACTGACTGACCTCAATGTCAACCAGTCGCAAAAATTACAATGTGTTCATAATTCTTGTGTTCGCTTCGTCTGCGATGTCCGTCGCGCCGACCACATTACCCCACCCTTCCAAACTCTAAACTGGCTACGGCTTAACGAGCGTAGAAATTTTCATTCTCTTGTTCTCCTTTTCCAAGTCCTTCACACCTCTACACCTACTTACCTTGCGTCCCGTTTCAGTTACCTGTCATCATATCATAATCTCTTCACACTTTTGAATTGTAAATTATTTAAAACTAGCGTGTAAGAGGGCCTTAGACTAGAAATGTTTAGTTTAAATGTAGTTCTGTTTATAAGTATGCATAAGGGTGTAATTATTTGACTTATTTGAACTGTTGTATCATTGAAGCGAGGTGAGTCAGTGAAGTTATGGTTTTACAGTGCAGTGAACAGTTCCGATCAGTGATAATTTATAGCGTCAATGAAATGTGTTCTATAGTGTCAGTGAAATGTGTACTAAAGTGTCAGTGAAATGCGTCATAGTGCCACTACAGGGAATGAGATGAGAGTAAAGTGAAAGACTATTGAAACTTATGTAGGACCTATAGATAATTATGTAGGTTGTATTGTAAAATTAGGTATTTTATTTTATGTTTTATTATTATTGTGTTAAATTGTATTGTGTATTATTATTGTATTGTGTGTAAAATTGTATATGTGTTGTAAAATTGTATTGTGTATTGTAAATTTTATTGTGTATTGGTTATCATTTTATTGTGTATTGTTAATATTGTATATACCACTGCCACCGGGTGCTTGCCCACTTGCAGTGTAAATAAATACATACATACATACATACATACATACATACATACATACATACATACATACATACATACACGCACGCAAAATAGCCGCATACTATCCATACCAACACATAAGACATCATCGTATTCATCATCATACACAATCTCGCTCTCGCGCTTGTGGAATACTCTACCCAGTGACATCAGAGACTGTCGGAATTTAGTAGCGTTCAAAAGCAAGCTTATTAAGCATTTTCTTACTGCGTAGAGTAGGTTTAATTTTTACTTAATAAAAGAAATGCTTCTCTCTTAACTTTTACAATAAACTGTCTAGATTTTATTAATCAGTTAATCTTTTAGTACTTTGATTTTTATTGTATCTGTAAATTTAATATTAAATTGTAGTTATAATTGTAATTGTATTCTTGATATTTTAGTTGTAATCCCCTGGTAGAGGAGAAGAGAAGGCCTGATGGCCTTATCTCTACCAGGTTAAATAAATAAGTAAATAAATAAATAAGTAAATAAATAAATAAGTAAATAAATAACTAAGTAAATAAATAACTAAGTAAATAAATAACTAAGTAAATAAATAAGTAAATAAATAAATAAATAAGTAAATAAATAAATAAATAAGTAAATAAATAAATAAATAAGTAAATAAATAAATAAATAAGTAAATAAATAAATAAATAAGTAAATAAATAAATAAATAAATAAATAAATGAAATTCTCGAGACTGGCCTAGCAGGTATTCCCCCATCATCAGCCTTCACTTCTCCCATTCAGAACCCGGTCTTTTCTCAATGCCGGTCTCAAGTGTAGGTTGGGATGAGAATAACAGTGGTGAATCATCGTGTGGTCCACTGTGGTTATGTGTTTCAGGAAAATTGAAATCGAAAGAAATGCGAGAAATAATGATGATAATTGTAATAAATTCATCGTTGGAGTATCGTTATCGATAGCAAATAATATTGAAAAAAGGAAAGTTTTAAATTAAGACAGACCTACGCCATCACTGACAATTTTTCAGAAAGATAGTCTTAAAACACGAGCTTTCAATGCATCCTGATGTGAGCGACATAAATGGGTCTTTGGTAATGTGATGCGAAATAAACTTTTCTGGAGGCCGAGACGTAGATGGGAGGATAATATTAAAATGGATTTGAGGGAGGTGGGGTATGATGATAGAGACTGGCTTAATCTTGCACAGGATAGGGACCGATGGCGGGCTTATGTGAGGGCGGCAATGAACCTTCGGGTTCCTTAAAAGCCATTTGTAAGTAAGTAAGTAAGTTGGTCGTGCTTGTTGCTATCAAAAAAACAAAGAAAAAAAAAGAGAGAACAGTGTGTATACTGAAACTTCAGCGATCTGAAAAATATTTCCAGGACAATTTCAATCCATGCTTCTTCAGTTGAGCATAATATTCGTTGCTTTATAAAAAATTAAATAGTTAAGCCTACTGAAGTCCACACTTGTGGAGTAACGGTCAGCGCGTCTGGCCGCGAAACTAGGTGGCCCGGGTTCGAATCCCGGTCGGGGCAAGTTACCTGGTTGAGGTTTTTTCCGGGGTTTTCCCTCAACCCAATACGAGCAAATGCTGGGTAACTTTCGGTGCTGGACCCCGGACACGTTTCACCAGCATTATCACCTTCATATCATTCAGACGCTAAATAACCTAGATGTTGATACAGCGTCGTAAAATAACCCAATCTATATATATAAGACTACTGAAATCAACTCACAGTATAGCCATTAATTTGAAGATTGGCATGTTATTATTTTTCATTAATGATAATAATAATAATAATAATAATAATAATAATAATAATAATAATATTCTATATATATGTATATATAATTTGAACTTGTAATGGAAATTACGGGAAAACGGCTGAACGGATTTTAATAAATTACCCCTCATTTTGAAGCTTGACATCCAAGGATTTTCAGAAAAATAGTAACTTTCAGTGAATCGTTAGTTTTCCTATATAATTTTCCTATTTTCCAAAATCCATCTTTTATCAGTTTTGAAAATTAATTGCATTACAGTAAAAAACAAAACACACACTAAAATAAACAATAGGCTATTACACGAAGGCCATGACCTGCAGGATTGCTGACATATTTAGAGCTCAAATTAAATATTGGTTATTAAAAACTTCAAGACTTACTAAAAATAATTTACAGGTCTGATTCTGTGGTGTGTAATTTTCTGAGCACAGCTGTGTATTGGATATTAACATCTACAACACTTTATGTGATTTGATGGCATTATTACCATTAGAAATGAAATATTATTATAGTTAATGCCATGATGTGACTATTTTTTTATTAATTGAACATATTAATACTACATTGATGATATGAAAGTGAAACGTTTTGGGATTACGTAAGTAAATGTAGAGACTATCTTAAATTAGATCTTCATTTCTATGATTTACTGAGTGGCTGCTATATAGTACCCTATAACTACAAAACTTACGTAAGATAATAATATTATTATTAAAAATCAGATATTTAGTGGGGTTGGGTCTTTTTCATATACTTAATGGCGGTGTGGTGTAGATATTTATATGCGTCATTCTCTTCAGTATTGGTTCGAGAGAGCGCAAAAATTACAGTTCCTAAGGAAAGACCAAAAGGTATTACTTACTGATAAAAAAACCTACAAAATTTTGTAGTCTTCCGATCATTTCAGCAAGATCTCTTAACAAGATAAAATGATTTTACCGTCTACATTTCAAGCTCTACATGCAGCAGCTATACCAAGATGGTATGTCTATTGTTTGAAAGCATAGCAAACCTGACATTTTTTTAACTTTTACCTGAAATAGCTATTGCTTTACTCCCACATGAAAAACCCACTGATCGTTCTGACATTGTCACTTGCGTTTTCGCGTTAAAACTCAAAAACTGAAGGTGGATAGGTTCAAGAAAAAGTATTTGGCATAAAAAAAAACATTCAGAGGGAGTATGTTTCATTATTATGGAAGCAAATAACTTTCAAAATATCTGGTATTCTTAATTGAAAATAAATCTGAAAAATTTTTATTTGAACGTCTAATGAGCTTAATTTGCAGTATTTGCTGCAGAAGCTACTAGTGTAATAATAATGTTAATCATAATAAAGTATCATCAATAATAAACATTTTGTATGGAAGTAGCCTGCTTAAACTACTTACTACACGCCTCACCGATGATTTCGGTCACCAGCCGCTACTGTTGTAGTTACGTATGTATAATGATAGGGATGCTGTACGCTATAGTTAAGACGTGATCTGAATTCCTCCTCGTGTATAAGTGACTTTCATTCGTTAATGTAATGTCCTTTGTTGTCTTTAGGAGCCGCCGTCATGCTCAGGGAAGTCCCACGATGTATCTGTGTAATATTTAAAGTTGAATTACCTGAAAGACAACAAGGTCAAACACTGACAAGGGTAGGGATAAAACAGAATAATGTATATAACGCTAATGGCCGTGTCATTTATGTAACACGGTTTATTTTTGTTAAAACTGCAACCTGCGATCTTGTGTGTCGCGAAACTGCTGGAAGCCCTGAGGGCTCGCGCCATGATGAACCCTTTGTGGGGGTGAAGCAGGAAAGTGGGACACGAGGAGGTGGCAACAGACGCAATCGATGCAGGGAAGTCGTAATGCAGCGCAGGGACTGGTCCATCAGCCCCAGGGCTGCCAAACACATCCACGTCCTGTGACGGAACAGTTTTCTCAGAGCACTCCTGTTTCCTTGGCCATAATCCACTAATTCAACCTTGTAACAGTTTCAGAAAATAATAATAATAGACTGAAAAGCGCACAAATGTGCATTGTTTCAACCTTAGTTTGCATTTGCGTAGTCGCGTATTGATCTCAGTCTTTTTGTGCATAGTTCTATGTGGTAGCGTTCACAGACTTTACTACACAATTCACACACGCATGCTTGGGTTGGGTCGTGGTACGTCTTGTTGGTACAGATTAGGTGATGGAAGCCGTGGATTGCCACTATTGTCACGACGTGCCGCATTTCGAAATTTGGGCTCGTCCAAGTTCGGTCTGTCACGGCTCCGGTGCCGTAGAACTCAGGCCATACTTCTTCTCTTTTCCTCTCCATGATCTTCATTTGGTTTCCAAAATCCTTGGTGTGTTGCAACAAATACCGAAGTTTGATGTCTTCTATTAGGAAAGGTTCTCTTGCTAGGATATATACCAATCGTGATCTAGTTGTTTTTGATAGTGCAAGTGCTCTTTTTAGGTAGGTTGATTTTACCTTTTCTAATGCATTTAAGTTACTTTCTGTCAGATGATTCCATATAACCTGCAGAAAAGTATATTCTATTATCCATGTGCTAAAAAGGATAAATGTTCATCTCCCCTCTTGCTTAAAAAAGTCCCTTGTGCAGACACTTGCATTTCCCTATTTCGACTATGCGGACATTTTACTGACTGACCTCTCCAGCGACAACAAAATGAAACTTCAACGTGCTCATAATTTGTGTGTACGTTTTGTAAGCAATGTTCGTAAATATGATCATATTACCCCATCCCTGGAAGCAATAGGTTGGCTTAAACTAGATAAGAAAAGAAATTTACATTCACTTCTCTTTCTCTTCGAAATCTTGAACTCTTCTATTCCTTCGTACCTGTCGTCTCGCTTCACTTACCTTTCTTCCCACCACAATCTGAACACACGCTCTCGTCATGAAACAATGCTAACAATACCATCCCATCGCACCTCCTCATACTCATCTTCTTTCACAATAACCCTGCCAAGACTCTGGAATTCGCTACCTGCTAGCATCAGGGACTGTCGAAATAAAATTGAATTCAAACGAAAACTTACTAGGCACTTGGTCAGTAATTGATTACTTGTAAATAGTTTCTTTAATCTATCACGAAATATTTCAATATTCAGTAATTTCATCACTATACAATTTTGTTATTCTAGATTTAATTTGTAATTCAGTAAATATAAAATATTCGTTGTTTCTCTATGATAAATTATCTAGCTTTAATTATTCAGGTAATCTTTTCGTACTTTGATTTTATTCTAATCGTAAATTTAATACTAATTGTAATGTTATTTGTAATTGTAATTGTAAATTTAATACTAATTGTAATTTTATTGCTGATATTGTAGTTGGAATCTCCTGGTAGAGGGGCAGAGAAGGCCTGACGGCCTTATCTCTACCAGGTTAAATAAATAAATATTAATACTACTACTAATATAACCTCAATTCCGTAGCATAGTATCGGCATGATTTTGGCCTTGAATATATATAGGGCTGTTTCTAGGCTGAGTTGTCGTATATTCTTTATGTCGTGCATTGCCATTACTGCTTGGGCTATCCTCTCTGTCACGTGTTTTGTGAAGCATTTGGCGGTTGGCTGCAGTGTCATTCCGAGATATTTAAAGTCTGGTGAGATTTTGATTTTTTGCCCTCTGATGCTAATTTCAGCTGCTGCGGGTGCTTTGCCCCCATTTCTAAATATCATCATTTCCGTCTTTGGTATGTTTATGTGAAACTCGTGTTTAGTGCACCATTCGTCTATTTTCCCTATTGTTTCTTGGAGCTTCTGTGTGTCAGTTGATCCGACGACTATATCATCTGCATATGCATAAATGTGTACGTCTTCTTCTTTCTCTGGGATACGTAGGACTTCTTCAGTGGCGAGGATATACAGCATGGGACTCATTGGGTCTCCCTGTAGAACTCCGTTCGATTGCGTTATAGGGTTTGAGATGGACAGATTGTCTGATATTGTTATTACCTTGTATTTGAGGATTGACCTGATTATTCTTGTCCAGACATTTTCTTTCCCTACTGTTTCTTCCAATTTTCGAATTACTAGGTCTCTTTGTAGCAGGTCGAAAGCCTTGGTAAAATCGATGAAGACTGTGTAGAACATCAGAAAATAATAAAAAATGGTTCATCTCATGATATCTTGACGCTGATCGTCATTTTCATTTCGTTTACGGTTTGCTACGTATAGGCTGAATTCCTCCTCGGACTAGATTGTCAGTTGTCAATGTGAAGTTCTTTTGTTTTCCTAAACAGAAGAACGACGTTGTGCTTTTTCTGTTGCTGGTGACTGGCTATGTTTCCGTCTAAAGGCTGGTTCGCAATAAACCGGAAACGAGAATCGGAACGAAAACGAAAACGGTAAAATTGTTAAAATGTGTACATTTAAATGTGAGCATTCACAATTAACGAAAAGCTTACCGGAGCCCGGGACCGGGAACGGAGAGTGGGCCAAGTTTCAACTTTGGCGTTAACGTTTCCGATCACAGCCCACTAGATTCATTCTATTGCCATCTAAAAGCTATTTTGTCGTCGTATATTTTGTAGAAAGAAGACCGTGACATAACCTATGCATTATTTTGTTCTGTGCTGTGCATCATGGAGCAAGTTTTATTTGATGAGATTCTAATATTGAGTGTTGAGGAAAATCCTCACGTTTACGATAAGCGGCACGCCTCGTATAAAGATGAGAAAATGAAGGATAATACGTGGCTTTCAATAGCTGCATCTTTGAACACCGATCGTAAGTGAATCATATTTTATTACTGTATTGGTTGTATTACACACTACATATTCATGCTTCAATTCAATAACTACTGTTGTGTTCATTTTTGTTCTATTAAAAATGTTTCTTCTCTAATTATTTTACGTTATGGTAGTTTTAAAATAGGTTGTGATAATAAAAATGCATGGGCATATTTATAGTACCGTCCAAATTTTGAAGTTGGTTAACCTGTGTTTATGTTGGCTGCCTTGTACTCATGAGAGAACGCCATTGGTCAATTATACACAAATAACATCAGAATGCGTAATATCGACTTTACATATCGTTATTGACATGCATATCGATATGCATAGTCGTCTACGTTCTCGGTTTATTGTAAATCAAACATTTTCATATTCACGTTCTCTGCTTTTCGTTTTCACTCTGGTTCTCGTTCCCGGTTTATTGTGAACTAGCCTTAATAATGCGAACAATCGACAAAGGATACCTCGAGAAGAATAATAGGTCCGTAACACACTTGAGGTTTCGCTAGCGAGAAATGTGTTGCGAGAAAGAGGCGAAGTACCTTCCTCCACACACTTGGCGAGTTCTCGCTATCACAGATCACACCTCGCTATGATCATCTATGCACTGCCTTCATGCAGAAAGCATTTTTCTGATTATAGTAATCACTCGTTGGGGGAAATATTATAGGTTATGTATTTACGTATATTGTCGTACTTAAATATATAACCTGTAAGTATATTGTCGTACTTTACAAATTACGTACGAACGCTATGTTGAATCTGAGTATTCAGATGATGAGGAAATGGAGTTACATGAACATATTTTGTTAATGAAAAGAAAAAGTAGGCCTAAAATTAAAGCCAGAAATATCTGAACATCACATTGTATCTTACGAAAATAAGGGCGAGTTTTGGACACTGGTTTCGATTTGAATGATGATACTTTTAAGCGTTATTTCAGGTTGAATGGACCTCAGTTTTTTTGCCATTCATGATATGATAGAGGATTCTTTGCTATGTTCTGATTAAAATTATGTAAACTGTTAAGGCATATAAATACATTATTTCAAATGTTTAATCAATACTATTAAATCTCATCAAAATGGTCTTTTCTTGGGAATTGTAATTTTTGCGCTTCCTCCAGACAATACTGATCTACCAAATACTGCTGGATTAATTTGAGTAACAATGAATGTTATCCCGTATATTTTCTGTAATATAGGCTGTTGTGAGGAATCTATTGCTGAGGCGAATGATATGTCAGAGTTGTAGAATCTTATATGCGCCCTAAATAAAATTGTCCATCGTAAATCGTTAGCAGTTTCAGTGTTTCATTCGTTGCTGTTTGCGGGAAATAAACTTACTCCTCACGGTAGCATGAAGTGAAATGGCATGCTATTTTCCCTACAACAAAATATGCTTGGCAGCGATCACAAATCTAATCGATTAAACCAAAGAGATATGACATTAATTTTGATGTAGTTTAAAGACGCAGCTAAAATAGGAAGCATGACTCAATTACTACCAAGGAAAATTAGAGAATCACACATATAAATATCTATATCACACTGCCATTATATATATGAAAAAGACCCACACTACTTGATTAATAACTATAAAAGTATTTCATTTTTAATAACAATATTATTACCTTACGTAAGTTTTATAGTTTTCAGTAACATATATATATAATCATATATATATATATATATATATATATATATATATATAGCCGTTACTTAGTAAATTATAGAAATGAAGAACTAATATAACATATTCTTTCTCTGCGTCTACTTAAAGCACCAAAAGGTTTCACTTTCATATCATCAGTATACTATTATGTGTTGCATTAACTATAATATTTCATTTTTAATGGTAATAATGTCATCAAACATTCTTAAGTTTTGTAGTTCTTAATATACAATACGCAGCTGTACTCGGAAAACTAGAGACCAGAGAATCAGACCTATAAATTATTTTATACGTTATCAAAAAATTACACAAATGAAGATCGACATATTGGCATTATGATGTGAAAGAATCTGAGCCGTCTGAACTCTATGTCAGCAATCCTGTAGGTCATTGCCTTCGTGTAATAGTGTATTGTTTATTGTAGAGTGTGTTTTGTTTTATTCTGAAATGCAATTAATTAGTTCTCAAAACTGACGAAAGATGGATTTTGGAAAATGGGAAAATGATGTAGGAAGATTGACATTTCACTGAAAACTACTATTTTTATGAAAAACTTTGGGTTCCAAGCTTCAAAATGAGGAGTCATTTATTAAAATAGGTTCAGCCGTTTTCCCGTAATTTCCATTACCAGTTCAAATTATATATATATATATATATATATATATATATATATATATATATATATATATATATATATATACATACAGGGACATCATTTTATTTTTATTTCAATTTTTATTGTACCTGAGTTTTTGAATGTACTTCACTCCCACCCCTTCTACTAATGAAGTTCCAATTTCACACAGAGCCAAGACCGCAGATAGTAAGCAGTACTGAGTTACTGAGTATAGTACGTTCCAGAAATATGTTCGCGTTTTCCAGTGACGAAAGAGCTTTCAATATTGAATCATATTTTCGCACAGGTACTGTCCGTTTGCCTACGTCGCATCCCGATTTCCCCCACCTGCTTCTGCTCGCCCCTCTCTAAAAGCTGGGCTGTCTTAGCTCTTTTCTGAAAACATTAATTTCTCTTAGGAATTGGGCGTTTACGTAATATTATACAGCTGTTTAATTTAACCTAAATAAAAGGGCCTCGTTAAGTAATTAACTGTCACGTGATTTCCTTCCTTTCTACAATCCTGCGGCATAACCACTTGGACGGACAGTAGATAGCATGTCTGAGTAATTTTATATTTTCGGGTCGGGCAGAAGTGAAGATTGAATTTACAGTACGTAGAGTAGGTACAGAATTATTTCAACATGAGTTACTAGTACGAAGGACGAAACTGGCAATTGGAATTAGATGCAATAGTCTATAGTGCGATAATATGCACAAAAGAACTGAAGCCTGTATCGAAATGAACGGCCACCATTTTCAAAATTGTGTTTAAATATTCATATTATGATTATTTTTCAATTTAACTTCTTTCAATATAGACTGTAGACAGTATAATATACACCGCATAATGAATACGTTCGCATAGATAACTCACTTCGTGAGTAAAAACACATATTGTTAATACAGTACTGTATTTTAATTAAAGAAAAACCTAATGAAAATTATCAAACTCAAAATCGCGATATTTCCTAGTTTACTTAAATAGATGAACTACTTTTCTTCCTTCCTATACCTAGTAGAGTGATTTGTGTTTTACGCCAGTATCATCGAACTCCAGTCTTGGAGGGGGAGCAAGCGGTGTTTCCGGTTCTCTAAAGGTATAGACAGGTTAATATTAAAAATGTTAGTAAAAATAAAATGATGTCCCTGTATATAGATATGCAGAGAAATAAGAGAAAGAGCTTACTAAAAATAATATTTTGAGGATTGAGTTATGTCAGAAACTTCATGCGTCTTTTCTCAGAAGTAATATTTTTGACTTGATGAGTCTTGCTTGTAAACCGACGAGATTCGACGCAGCTTTGACATTGTGTGGATGCAAAGTTCAGGGTTCGAATTCTGACTAAAGTATGAGCGTTCATCCGTTGTTAGGCCATTGGCCCCAATTATGAAAGTCGCGTCTAATCCATGTCTAGTCTGTCAGGTTGAAATATTAATCCACTCGTTTAGGCGATTGAAGAATTTTCTACCCTTTTCCATGAAAAAAATGTTAGTGCAAACACTCGTGATACCCCACTTCGATTACTGTGATATTCTGCTTACTGACCTAAGCGTTACTTCGGCGCAGAGACTACAACGTGTTCATAATATGTGCGTCCGTTTCGTCTGCAATATTCGCCGGGCTGATCACGTAACACCATCCCTCGAAATGTTGTCCTGGCTCCGTCTAGAAGATTGTAGGAAAATCCACTGTCTTTCCCTTCTCTTTCACATATTGCATTCTCCACTCCACTCTGTCTATCTTGTGTCTCGTTTTCAAAATTTATCCGCCCATCATAACCTAGACACACGATCACAACACTCCTCAATATTATCCATTCCCTCCCACTGAACATCTTCATACTCATCTTCTTTCACTGTGGCTGTTCCTCGGCTTTGGAATTCCCTACCGAGTAATGTCAGGGACTGTCAGACATCAAACCAATTTAAGAATAGGCTAACGAAATATTTTTCTAACAATTCTTGTTAACAATAATAGCTGTTTCAGATTTCTCAATGTTTAATGATTATATATCACAGATAAATATCTAAATTATCTCATTATTATTATTATTATTATTATCACTATTATCACTATTTCTTACCAAAGTTTATTATTGTCATACTAACATTACTTATCCAACTTTCATGATTTACTTTCATGTTGTCTTATGGCCTAGATATTAATGTAATAACTATGTAACCAATTGTATTCAATTAGAATTAGAGTCTGGCTGGGCGGAAGAGAAGGTCTACTGGCCTTAGCTCTGCCAGATTAAATAAATAATAATAATAATAATAATAATAATAATAATAATAATAATTATTATTATTATTATTATCATCACTATTTCTTACCAATGATTATTATTGTCACATTAACATTACTTATCCAACTTTCATTATTTACTTTCATGTTGTTTTATGGTCTAGATATTAATGTAATAACTATGTAACCAATTGTATTCAATTAGAATTAGAGTCTGGCTGGGCGGAAGAGAAGGCCTACTGGCCTTAGCTCTGCCAGATTAAATAAATAATAATAATAATAATAATAATAATAATAATAATAATAATAATAATAATAATAATAATAATAATTATTATTATTATTATTATTATCATCACTATTTCTTACCAATGATTATTATTGTCACATTAACATTACTTATCCAACTTTCATTATTTACTTTCATGTTGTTTTATGGTCTAGATATTAATGTAATAACTATGTAACCAATTGTATTCAATTAGAATTAGAGTCTGGCTTGGCGGAAGAGAAGGCCTACTGGCCTTAGCTCTGCCAGATTAAATAACTAAATTTATTATTATTATTATTATTATCACTATTTCTTAGCAATGTTTATTATTGTCACACTAACATTACTTATCCAACTTTTACTTTCATGTTGTTTTATGGTCTAGCTATTAATGTAATAACTATGTAACCAATTGTATTCAGTTAGAATTAGTCTGGCTTGGCGGAAGAGAAGGCCTACTGGCCTTAGCTCTGCCAGATTAAATAAATAAATAATAATAATAATAATAATAATAATAATAATAATAATAATAATAATAATAATAATAATTATTATTATTATTATTATTATTATTATCACTATTTCTTACCAATATTTATTATTGTCACACTAACATTACTTATCCAACTTTCATGATTTACTTTCATGTTGTCTTATGGTCTAGATATTAATGTAATAACTATGTAACCAATTGTATTCAATTAGAATTAGAGTCTGGCTGGGAGGAAGAGAAAGCCTACTGGCCTTAGCTCTGCCAGATTAAATAAATAAATTATTATTAAATAAATAAATAATAATTATTATTATATTTCCGGTTTAATGTATCTATTATAAACAAGGTATAGCTTGAACGTAGTTGAGAGTTGCTACACCGCTGTACAGGTGCAGATTATGGAACTGCAGAAATTAGCAACGGCGGCAAGAGCTGATAATTGCCAGCCCATAAATCGAACCCACACGATCGATTCGGTGAGTAATGTTCGAACTTGTGAAGGAGGCAGCCGTGTTGCTAGTTTGTATTTGGGCTCAGACATAAGCTTCCTGCGTAAATATTCGTTAATTAAATGTTTGCTACTGCGAGAAACTTACTGCATGTAATTTAGTTCATTAAAAGACTTCGTAATTCTTTTAAAAATGTTGCCTTTTGAACCGTTAGACTTTCATTTGTTTTACAAGGAATAGTTTAGGTGAACTGGAATGCTAGAATTTCTTTGTAGATGAAGTTGCCCTACAGTACGATTATTTTCAGAAATTTGCAAGGACTTTTTAAGTTTTCCAGTTCTTCGCAACAATGTAAGATATAGATCTGTATAATTATTATATCGCGTGGTGTACAGAGACATCTGCCGGAGAAACAGGAAAGTTGATATGATAAAACACGGCCGACAGCGAAGGGACATCAAGTCGGCCGTGGATAAAATGTTTTACAAGGTCTCATAAATTCCTCTAATTCAGTGACAAAGATAACATGCAAAGGATTTTCATTGCACTTAAAATTCTATTGTTATATCTGCCAGATATGAGAACGCATCAGATCCAGTGGCTAATATGTTAAGATAGAGAATAGAGACAACGTATTGAGTATTGCCAAACGCTTCGAAACACATGAATTTCATATTTGTGACCTTCACAATTTATAGAAAGACTTTCTGAGTGTATACTTTTATAGGAATATGATATTTGATGGAAATAATGTTGTGTGAGATATATAAAGTAATTCACGAGGATTTACCGTCCCTTACGGAGCTTATTTCCGAAGACATTCTGAGCAAAAATTGTCATATAAGCATTTGTCCTAATCACAGTATTTTCAGAGTTACACTAATTTGAAATTGTTTGTAAAATATCATTATTCTTGAGCTTTAAGGATAAAGGAATATTACAGATAAAGAATGAACTATTCAGGAGTATCATTTCTTTAATTAGCTAGTATTCTGAAGCTAAAAATGTGTCGTGAATTCCATAGTTGCTTCGTATACATTTTTTTTTTTTCGATTTTCAACTACAAAATTATAGTACATTTTCTTACACATTTATCTGTAGTAATGTCACGAGAGGTCTGAGATCTGCCGATAAATCCACGAGCGAAGCGAATGGATTTTTCTGGGAAATCTCAGACCTCGAGTGACATTTATTAG
The DNA here is from genome assembly GCF_040183065.1 of Periplaneta americana. NCBI lineage: Eukaryota > Metazoa > Arthropoda > Insecta > Blattodea > Blattidae > Periplaneta > Periplaneta americana. The sequence continues at coordinate 6,434,184 of NC_091127.1, read as the reverse complement.
GACTATTTCGTGAATAAAATAAAAATTTAAATAATATATCCCTAAAATTCGATCAAAAAATGTTAATAATTGTATATTAACGAATACTTAACCTATTCAGACATTGTGAAGTTAAAATACTCGTAGATGAATATCGATTATTGTAATAAATAAATTCGATATTATTATTCAGTAATGCCAATTTCGAAAAGCGAAATACAGGTTTAACAATGCTAATTACATGTACTGCACTTTTCTCTTATTATTATAACAAATACATTTTCATTATCTGCTGAAATCATAATTTAATTTAACAGTAACAGTGGGGACAGCTATATACCAATGCTTATGTATTTACAGCAAGACATGTTGCTACACAGTGAAGCCATCTCTGTAATTATAGATAGGCCTAATTAAAACACGAATTTTATTACGCCATACGAAAGGCAGTTTGATCAAAGACATTATTACTATGCAAGGTCTTTGAGTTTGATATGCGATGATGTTACATAAATTTGAACGTCTATTAATTGTTTAATTTCAATACAAATGTTATAGGCTACAATTTTATAGGTTACGTTACCTGTGAAAGCAGGACCAATGTCAGCTGTGCCTTGTTTCGACCGTTACTTACAATGAGTGCTACACGAAAGCATTTTTTATAGCTCGACAAACGCATTCTCGCTGTAGTGTGTAACGGAACTAAAACTGAATCTACACAGTTCAATATTCCAATCGCGTAGGCGTGCAATCTGGGAAGAATATTGAAAGAATCAAGTTTAAAAGGTACGTTCAATTAAGATGCATGAAGATATTGTGTCTACATGGTGCGCCGTTTTGAACGTCGTCTTCACTGCGTAAATATATTAATTAACATTTATATCAATCTTGCATTCATTGCTTTAAAGTTGAAAGAAAAGTTTAACCGTGTAGTTGCATCTTAATGTATTCATGAGCATCAATTTACGGGGAAACAGTTAGCGACGATGACTAAACAAAAGAACGACCATGCGATAAATTGATAGCGATAAATCTAGGTGCAGAAATTATCGCAAAGTGTAACTGTGATTGGTTGGAATTCAAAATTTCATTACACTTCATTGGTCGAAAATGGAATGCGTCATATAAACGAAATAGTCACAACAATTGTTACAAAACACGCCACTCTTGTAAATTCTTCAAGACTGTACATTAGGATGCATAATTAAACTGTAAAGAATGAAGTTCCTAAAGTCGTAACAATTTTTTTGCGATAAGTGCGTTAAGAATGATGTTATTTTCAGTTAAAAATTGAAAAACAAAATCTGTACAAAGCAACTGACAACACATTTTTAGCTTCAGAACACTAGCCAATTAAAGAAATGATACTTCTGAATAGTTCATTCTCTAGTTGTAATATTCTTTTACCCTTAAAACTAAAGAAAAAAGGTATTTTACAAACAACTTCAAATTAGTGTAACTTTGAAAATATTGAGATTAAGACAAATGTTTGATATTTTTTGCTCAGAATGTCTTTTGAAATAAGCTCCATAAGAGACTGTAAATCCTCGTGAATCACTCTAATCTTTCTTCAATTAGAGAATAGTGTTCAGAATATTTCAACTTCATGAAATAAATAATAGGCCTATTTGCTACAAAAATAGGCTTGGACATTGTTTTAATGTGGATTTTTTATTCTCTAATTCCGCAGAAATGAGTTTGCTATTCCTTTCATCAGTGCACATGTTTTTCTAAACAAATTATTCTTATTCAACAGTTCTGAATTGTTCTATTTGAGAGGTATACACGTGACATGTAAAAGTTTTTACTCCCAAAGGCACAGGTACCACCTTTGTATAAGCGATTGTGGTAGGTAGATAAAATCCTAAATATCCGGTTAGAATAAATGCCAATAGCTGTATGAACAGCGGTGAAAGAGAGGGACAGAGAAAGAGAACGAGAAATTTGCCGTAACTTTACCTACAGTTATTTTCATCCAATATAAATACCCTAAAGCGGAGAGGAATGTGTGGTAAAGTGAACATTTAAAAAATATAAAAAACTAGAGCAGTAAAAATGATAACGGTAACAAGAACAAGAGGAAAAAAGCTGAAAATGGAAATAAAAAGAAAAAGAGGACAAGAAGAATTAATAAAACAAAATACGATCAAGAGAATAGAAATGAAAAGAGGAAATCCATAAATTTTCTAGACACCACAATAATAAAAGTCGACAACAAACACACATTCAAAATCTACAGAAACCAACAACAACAACAACAACATACACAACACATCCAATCACCCAACTGGAAATGTTAGAAATATGCAATTATGAAATGTAAAGAACATGATGTAACACAATGTAGATGGAACTATATTTTCACTGTGTGATACTTATTGTGATAACTTCGATTTTATTTGTGTAACAATTTAAAAATATTTTAGCATATTCATTCTGAAAGAATGTATAGCAATATTTTGATATTATCACTAATAGTATTGAAAACAGGGGCAAAAAGAAACAAAGAAAAAAACACAACATAAACAAGCTGCATTTCGAACAATGGTACACACTACTCAACATACCAATGAACCAACAGAATTACAACGAAGAGCTAAACACAATCAAATACATAGCACAAGAAAACGGATACAACCCCAACATAATAGACAACATAATACGTAAGACAAAACATAATCACAAAAAACATAAGAATACAACAAAACACAAGAACACAAAACCTACATCACACTAACATACGAAAACAAAAACACACACAAGATTGCAACATCATTCAAGAAATTAAACTACAACATCACATACAGAACAAATAACACTCTACAAAAACATCTCCACACAAACAAACAAACAAATACAACCACACAGGCTTATACAAACTCAAATGTAACATCTGCAACAACTTCTACATAGGACAGACAGGCAAATCATTTCAAATACGTTACAAAGAACACATCACAGTCATAACAAAATTACAAAGCACTTCCACATATGCAGAACACGTCACAAATGCTAACCACACCTACAGAGACATCAACACAGACATGGAAATACTGCACATCCAACCAAAAAGCCAGAAACTAAACACACTAGAACAATACGAAATATACAAACACACAAAAACACATCCAAATGAAATTCTCAACACACAACTCAATTTCTGAACACACACACTGTTTGACTCCACATTACACTACACAAACACACCCTCACAGGAAACAAAACAAAAGACGCCAAGACCAGCAACAACCAGTTCTGATGATGGCCGATAGTAGGCAGAAATATGTTAACAAGATAACATAAAATTTAACACGTGAAAGACATATAATACGTTTTCCAAAGTGAAAAGTGAATAACAAAATACTAATAAGAACAAAAACGGGATAAAGGTTAAGATGAATGAAGGGGAGAAAAACTGAAACAGTAAGATAAGAACAAGAAGAATAAAAGAAAAAGAAAGAATAAAGCAGACATAAATATGAAAGAAACAAAACAAGAACAAAGAGGTAACAAAGAAACAAAAATAAACAAGAGAACAAGAAACAAGACGACGAAAGATCAACTACTAGGTTACCTAATGTCGATGGAATTGATGATAGAGATGTAATTGAGGAGATGAGTTCAAAAATTTTCCATGGTATTTCCTGATATTCGCCTATAGTTGGGAATGACTCCAAGAATATTCACCAGGTAGCCCAGTAGTCGACAAAGATTGTCACATAAAATCAGCTCTTAATATATAGCAAAGGGGAAGGTGGGAGGGAGAGGATACCCAAACTGTTAAACTTTTAATGAAGAAGTGATGGCTAAGGGGAGGGAGATTAGGTCTTAACCCTCCGCCCTGCTTGTGTATTAAGGGGTTGATTCGCGAGTCAAGAAGTACCGAAGGGCTTCGAGACTTCGGACCCAATAGAGCAGTTCAGTGGGAAATCCGCATAACGGTGTACTGAGTATAGTGGTAAAGCGTACAGTGGGTGGGGGTGCTGCAGAATGAATGCCAACAAATACGCAAAAGAAACCGCTCTGGATTTGAAGGTTCTGACGAATAATTATTTAGTTTTCATACAAACTGTGTCTGAAACTATTACACGGTTAGAAAAGTCAGAGCAAGAGATGCCGGAAGCCCTCAAATTAATTTAGAAAATGATGCAGAGAATTAATGAGACACCAAGTACACCGGTTACTGAACGTGTAAAACAGAAGTGGGAATCAATTTTATGTAAAAATAACGGATATGGAACATTGTGTAACATAAATAGCAAATTAGTGGACATAGAGTCACCCGAGAATAAAGGCCTGTCTCTTATAGAGACTGAAATGATGTTAGGTTTTATCGTTTTGCCCCTATAAAGTCATGCGACGTAGAGCGCAGCTTTTCACTGTACAAACTGTGTTTGGTAGACAACTGAAAAAGATTTACGTTTGAGACACTGAAAATGTATCTTGTAGTAGGTACATTGCAATTCGGTACTGTAACTGCACTTCCTAAAGACGACCAATTGGATAAATAAAGAAATTAAAATTACTACATGCTTATTTCCACCATTAACACTGTGTATAATTAAACACAAATGCTTATAAAAGACAGGAGAATAAATGCTTTTCACATTCTTTTGATATTGTCATTATGTTGTGTATATTTACTTTCAGAATGTACATATGTGTGCGTTTCCCCCATATTACCGTTACATATTCTAAATAGCAACGTTGTTATCTCAACAAATCTCTACCTTTCACTACCTGCAGTCCACACCTGTGGAGTAACGGTCAGCGCGTCTGGCTGTGAAACCAGGTGGCCCGGGTTCGAATCCCGGTCGGGGCAAGTTACCTGGTTGAGGTTTTTTCCGGGGTTTTCCCTCAACCCAGTACGAGCAAATGCTGGGTAACTTTCGGTGCTGGACCCCGGACTCATTTCACCGGCATTATCACCTTCATATCATTCAGACGCTAAATAACCTAGATGTTGATACAGCGTCGTAAAATAACCCAATAAGATAAAAAAAAATTCACTACCTGCAGCGAGTCAACAACCTATAGTACATGCACAGTAAACTTATTTCATCGGGTCCAAAGTCTCGAAGCCTGCCGATCACTGAGGTAGCCATTCCAAACGGGATTCGAGCCTATGCCCTAGCAGGTTACAAGTCTCCAGCGTTAGTACAGTAGTAGTAGTAGTAGTAGTAGTAGTAGTTACAGTATCAGATGGTTGATAGCAGAACTGGTGGTGATGGCAGTCTCAGCGACAGTTCCCTTCCTCGCACCGCCTGTAAGGATCGCTGGGGACACGAATAGAGGCCCCAGGCTGTCTTGTCTTGATGAGCTTATATGGAACAGAAGCAGTGGCGTGCGAGTTTATGGTGGATGAAAAATTCTTAGCAGCCCTTATGTTGTTTTTAATAACCTATTGCCAGTCATAGCAGCGTAAATGTTCTTAAGACGAAGCCTTTATTTGATTTTTATTTTCATGTCTTACTATTACAGTTTCCTCTGACTGAGATGCTGGCTGATACGTACATCTATTATCAGACAGTACATCTCACTTGACGATATGTGTCAGAGGAAGAACAATTGTTTGTATGCATCTGATGTCTGACTAGTGTAAAAGTGTAGTCGGCGATGTATGCAATAGAGAGGGAAAGAAATTGGCCACCCTACCCCATTGACTCTTAGCCTAGTTGCCTCATAAGTGGTGCCTTCTTGGTGTCGCTTGTGAGGTTCAGACATGTCTTCGGACAGTTGACTAAACAACAACAACCTTTGAAAAATCTACAAAGACATGAAAGAACAAAGTATCCAAAATATTATAGGTAACATGGAAAATGGCGAATGGAATCAATCGTATGAAATGGAGATATTATTCAAATAGAGATTATGATTAAAATTTGCTTTCAAAGTTGAATTCACCGCATAATATCCACAAATATGTCTGCATGAATAATGTACCTGGGTTGAAAAGTAATTGTGTCCAATTCAAATTGAGTTCTTTTCTTCCACTCATTTTTTTTGTTCCACCTACTGTTACTCTTCTTCCGACTGTTGTTACTCTTCTTCCGCTTACGTTTTCTTTCCTTTCCCTTATTGTTCCTCTTTTCTTGTATTTATCCTTTTTCCCTCTTCCGTTTAAGTTCCAGTTCTCTTCTACGTTAGTTACGTTACATTTCTTGTTCCATCCATTCTCGTTATCCCCCTTGTTCTCTCGATCTTCACCTTGCTATTCTTTCTTTTCTCGTTTTTCATCCTCGCCTTATTATTTTCTCATCTTCTACAGTTTTCCTCTTTCTCTCATATTCTCCTTTCTTTTCTTTTTCTACTCGATTTCTTCTGTTTTCCCTCGTACCGGTAAACTTCTCTTTATTCTTCTTCTCCTTCTTTTCCTTTTTGATATCTTTCTCTTCTTTTTATTCTTCTCCTCCTTCCTTTCCTTTTTTGATAACTTTCTCTTCTCTTTATTCTTCTTCTCCTTCCTTTCCTTTTTGATATCCTTCTCTTCTCTTTTTTCTTCTTTTCCTTTTTGATATCCTTCTCTTCTCTTTTTTCTTCTTTTCCTTTTTGATATCCTTCTCTTCTCTTTATTCTTCTTCTCCTTTTCCTTTTTGATATCCATCTCTTCTCTTTATTCTTCTTTTCCTTTTTGATATCCTTCTCTTCTCTTTATTTTTCTTCTCCTTTTCCTTTTTGATGTCCTTCCCTTCTCTTTATTCTTCTTTTCCTTTTTGATATCCATCTCTTCTCTTTATTCTTCTTTTCCTTTTTGATATCCTTCTCTTCTCTTTATTTTTCTTCTCCTTTTCCTTTTTGATGTCCTTCCCTTCTCTTTATTCTTCTTTTCATTTTTGATATTTTTCTCTTCTCTTTATTCTTCTTTTCCTTCTTGATATCCTTCTCATCTCTTTATTCTTCTTTTCCTTTTCGATATCCTTATCTTCTCTTTATTCTTCTTTTCCTTTTTGGTATTTTTCTCTTCTTTTTATTTTTCTTCTCCTTTTCCTTTTTGATATCTTTCTCTTCTCTTTATTCTTCTTTTCCTTTTTGATATCCTTCTCTTCTCTTTATTCTTCTTTTCCTTTTTGATATGCTTCTCTTCTCTTTTTTCTTCTTTTCCTTTTTGATATCCTTCTCTTCTCCTTATTTCTCTTCTCCTTTTCCTTTTTGATATCCTTCTCTTCTCTTTATTCTTCTTTTCCTTTTTGATATCCTTCTCTTCTCTTTTTTCTTCTTTTCCTTTTTGATATCCTTCTCTTCTCTTTATTTTTCTTCTCCTTTTCCTTTTTGATATCCATCTCTTCTCTTTATTCTTCTTTTCCTTTTTGATATCCTTCTCTTCTCTTTATTTTTCTTCTCCCTTTCCTTTTTGATAACCTTCTCTTCTCTTTATTCTTCTTTTCATTTTTGATATTTTTCTCTTCTCTTTATTCTTCTTTTCCTTTTTGGTATTTTTCTCTTCTCTTTATTCTTCTTTTCCTTTTTGATATCCTTCTCTTCTCTTTATTCTTCTTTTCCTTTTTGATATCCTTCTCTTCTCTTTATTCTTCTTTTCCTTTTTGATATTTTTCTCTTCTCTTTATTTTTCTTCTCCTTTTCCTTTTTGATATCCTTCTCTTCTCTTTATTTTTCTTCTCCTTTTCCTTTTTGATCTCCTTCTCTTCTCTTTATTCTTCTTTTCCTTTTTGATATCCTTCTCTTCTCTTTATTCTCCTTTTCCTTTTTGATATCCTTCTCTTTTCTTTATTCTTCTTTTCCTTTTTGATATCCTTCTCATCTCATTATTCTTCTTTTCCTTTTTGATATTTTTCTCTTCTCTTTATTTTTCTTCTCCTTTTCCTTTTTGATATCCTTCTCTTCTCTTTAGTCTTCTTTTCCTTTTTGATATCCTTCTCTTCTCTTTATTCTTCTTTTCCTTTTTGATATCTTTCTCTTCTCTTTATTCTTCTACTCCTTCTTTTCCTTTTTAATATCTTCTCTTTATTCTTCTACTCCTTCTTTTCCTTTTTAATATCTTCTCTTTATTCTTCTTTTCCTTTTTGATATCCTTCTCTTGTCTTTATTCTTCTCCTCCTTTTCCTTTTTAATATCTTTCTCTTCTCTTTATTCTTCTTTTCCTTTTTGATATCCTTCTCTTCTCTTTATTCTTCTTTTCCTTTTTGATATCCTTCTCTTCTCTTTATTCTTCTTTTCCTTTTTGATATCATTCTCTTCTCTTTATTCTTCTCCTTCTTTTCCTTTTTAATATCTTTCTCTTCTCTTTATTCTTCTTTTCCTTTTTGATATCTTTCTCTTCTCTTTATTCTTCTTCTCCTTCTTTTCTTTTTTGATATCTTTCTCTTCTCTTTACATTCCCCTCTTCTCTCTTCTCTCATCTTGTCCTTATTCTTATCCTTTCGCTGTTTTGCTTTTTCTCCTCCTCTGCTTCTCTTCCCTCGCTCTTATTCTGAATGCCTTCTTAGTTTAAACCTATCATTAAATAAGAGCCTGCTTCCCATCTCACAGACAGACCGTTATGTAGTTCAAGCAGGTTGCTGAATGAACCCAGTCTGTACTGCAAGTAGCTCCTTTCTGAAGAAGCAAGTACCAAGAGAGCAGAAGTTATAATTTGTGACGCGATGATAAATTCAGCTGGCGGTATTCGCAGCACGTGCGAGGCCTATTCGGTTGCCGTGCACGATCGCGACAACATATTCAGTCGCCCGTGCTCGATACAGGTGCGCCGCGACGCTGCTAGCAGTGCTTGTCGAATGCGACGCAAGATCACAGCTTCGAGAAAGCACTGCAAAGGAACTGAAAATAATTTTCAAATTGTTCATGTTATTACTAGAGACCGGGATATAAACCACTACTCTTTGAAGTTAAGGTACACGGACATCACTTTATTTTTACCAACATTTTTAACATTAACCTGGCTATACTCGGAAACACTGTTGCCCCCTTCCATTACAGGAGTTTGATGTTACTAGTGCAATATGTAAACAAATCATTTTACTAGGTATAGGAGGAGAGAAACGTAGTGTATCCATTTATGTTGTAGGGAAATACGATATTACGATTTTCAGTTTGATCATCACTTTTACGGAATTTATCAAAATACAGTAGAGTAGTAACATTTTTTTTTTTCAAAAACTCAACTTTTCAGGCGGCTATGTTCGTTATGTAATGTCTACTTTATTTAGCATATTAATTATTGATGTTTTCATACAATATAGAGAGTGCATTTAAATTGAGGGGGTCATAAGTAAAGGGCTGTAAGTGCACTTAAGTTACTTTTGAGAAAATGAGGTTTAAATATTTAAGCTTTCGTAAAATCGGTGAAATTTTTTATTTAAATTTTAATGTGTGATGCGATTAAAATATCCCTTTGCCACTAAAATTTTAGATACTTTTGCTTACACTAGATGCACTTAACCCATGTTATTACAAATGTCACTAGCATTCCTTTGCTTCTAGCCACCTAAATTCAAAATAAGCTAATCTGAATTTTTAAACAAGTTGCTGAAAATGGTTGCCGTTCATTACAATGCAGGCTTCAATTCAGTACGCATATTTTTAAAAACATTTTGAAGCATATTCTCTGAAATTGAATTTATCGTTTCTTGAATATAATTTGTTACTACGATATTATTAATATAGGTTCTTTCTTCTATAGAAAACACAATCATATTTATGAAACACACTATACACTGCAGTGTTTACTTCACTGCTTCAAGACTTCGAATGCAACAGCGGCCGTAAGTTTGTGTGTCTGACGGGAGCAAGGACATTAGTGAAGGGGTGAGAGTGAAGTACATTCAGAAATGCAGGTACAATAAAAATGCAAGTAAAAATAAAATGATGTCCCTGTATATGTACACCCATAAAACGCAAAAAATGATGAAAAATTAGAATTTTCAAAATATAACTATTTTAATAGAGAATTTTCTCCTTTTTAATTCGATATAAACATTTTCGATTTATGCCTTATGGTTTTCCAAAATGCTGCGTCATCAGCAGGCTTCGAGACTGCGGACCCAATAGAGCAGTTCAGTGGGAAATCCGCATAACGGCGTACTGAGTATAGTGGTAAGGCGTACAGTGGGTGGGGGTACTGTAGAATGAATGCCAACAAATACGCAAAGGAAAACGCTCTGGATTTGAAGGTTCTGACGAATAATTTGGTTTTCATACAAACTGTGTCTGAAACTATTACGCGGTTAGAAAAGTCAGAGCAAGAGATGCCGGAAGCCCTCAAATTAATTTAGAAAATGATGCAGAGAATTAATGAGACACCAAGTACACCGGTTACTGAACGTGTAAAACAGAAGTGGAAATCAATTTTATGTAAAAATAACGGATATGGAACATTGTGTAATATAAACAGCAAATTAGTGGACATAGAGTCACTCGAGAATAAAGGACTGTCTCTTAGAGACTGCAATGATGTTAGGTTTTTTTCGTTTTGCTCCTATCACGTCATCCGACGTAGAGCGCATCTTTCTACAGTACAAACTTTGGCAGATAACCGAAAAAATTTACGTTTGAGACACTGACAATGTATCTCATAGTACATTGCATTTCGGTACTGTAACTGCACTTCCTAAAGACGACCAATAGCATAAATGAAAAAATTAAATTGATACATACTTATTTCCACCATTAACACTGTGTATAATTAAACACAAATGCTTATAAAAGACAGGAGAATAAATGCTTTTCACATTCTTTTGACATTATCATTGTGTAATGTATATTTACTTTCAGAATGTACATATGTGTGTGTTTCCCCATACTACCGTACTCTACTCTAAATAGCGACGTTGTTACCTCAACACATCTCTATCTACCTGCAGCGAGTCAACAACCTATAGTGCATGTACAGTAAACTTATTGTATCGGGTCCAAAGTCTCGAAGCCTGGTCATCAGCCACGGTCACTTACTTTTGGGGTGATCCTCGTAGCAGTCAGACCCCTCGTCCAGCATTGCTTGTAAAATAAACTTCTTTCTAGTCCCGAAATAGGTGCATAGATATCTGGGCATGATCATTAGATTCAAAAAACTTTTTTACATAATGAAGTAATTTATAATATTTTACTGTTAGTCATAAAACTGTAAATTTGTGTGTCAGTGATGTTGTACGTCATTTTAATAAGAGTCCAAAAGTAGAAATTACAATTCTGAGGAAGATGGGCATAAACCCTGGGACAACACCATCGCAGGATTTGTTGCATCAATGGAAATAGGGACAAAAATGCAAAAAAAATTCAACACTTGAAGTTAAAATAAGGCGGAGGTATTTGAGAGGCAGAAAGGAGCCGAAACTGAACCGACATGAAACTGCTTAAGGGGTGACATATGATGATGGAGTCTTCTAGGCTCTGAAAGTTTGTGGCTCATTTCCTGTAAATAGTAATTTTAGAATATTTAATTATTTCAAACATGATATCTCAGTCAAATATGGTGATACCAAGAAGATATTGGTGTCATTTTGAAGCTTGAAATGTCGCCCAGTGCCTGACAATGAGTAAAATAACATTAATATAATTAATAATTATCTATGGACTTTTTACATGATTTATGCAACATAAAATATTATTGAAAGTTACATATATGGTAATATTTAATGAATGTAAAAAAAATAAAAATAAAAAATAGCTCTATGTCAGGCACTAAAGAATAGGTTTAGCTATAAAACAGTGAAAAAACTGTGGCTATATCTTAAAAACTGCATGAGCTATCATGTTTCAAGTTGCATGTCAAAATTATAAACAAAATAATTTTTAAAAACAATTTAGACATAATTATATTGTACGAAATGGAAATATAAAATTGAAAATTTATATTTTGAAGAGATGGAGAAGTTCAAATATCTTGGAGCAACAGTAACAAATATAAATGATACTCGGGAGGAAATTAAACACAGAATAAATATGGGAAATGCCTGTTATTATTCGGTTGAGAAACTTGTATCATCCAGTCTGCTGTCGAAAAATCTGAAAGTTAGAATTTATAAAACAGTTATATTACCGGTTGTTCTGTATGGTTGTGAAACTTGGATTCTCACTTTGAGAGAGGAACAGAGATTAAGGGTGTTTGAGAATAAGGTGCTTAGGAAAATATTTGTGGCTAAGAGGGACGAAGTTACAGGAGAATGGAGAAAGTTACACAACACAGAATTGCACGCATTGTATTCTTCACCTGACATAATTAGGAACATTAAATCCAGACGTTTGAGATGGACAGGGCATGTAGCACGTATGGGCGAATCCAGAAATGCATATAGAGTGTTAGTTGGGAGGCCGGAGGGAAAAAGAGCTTTGGGGAGGCCGAGACGTTGATGGGAAAATAATATTAAAATGGATTTGAGGGAGGTGGGATATGATAGAAAATGGATTAATTTTGCTCAGGATAGGGACCAATGGCGGGCTTATGTGAGGGCGGCAATGAACCTTCGGGTTCCTTAAAAGCCAGTGAGTAAGTAAGTAAGTTTAGACATAATTTCAAGGGATCTGTTCACTTCATTCTCTTTCTGGTACCATTCTCAATTGTATAAAAATTTTACAGAGCAAAATTATACAAAACAAAATTTTTTTGTATGTTAAAGTGTACATATACCTTAAGTGAGTAGACCTACGGAGTTTGTGCAATGAGCGAAATGACTTGAAGAGTAGTGGAGATGGTGCTGTACAATGTAAAACAGTATGGTTTTGTTTCTTGTGCTAATTCAGAATGTCTAACTTCACACTTTCTAAGTTTGGTACAGACAGAAGCAACGATGAATGAGAGATGAGTATGGTTGTCATGGAAACACACTAAATATATTATGGAAGCAGCTATATTATGCCATGTCTGCAGAGTCTATTCTGCAACGTGTGGCAGGAGACATAAACAATCGTCACTACGTGGAGTACAAACGTTGAGCTGCTATATCATAAAATACGAGAAACACTGTAAAATGATAGAGAGATGGACAATAGCCGTACTATTTGACATGAGAGTCTCTCTCCAAGACGATTTACACATGTTTTCGATCCTTGAAAAGAAATGCATGCTTTAACGTTGCAATTCGGAGTTTCAAGAACAAAAAAGTTGAAGTAGTGGCGACCTTGTCCGGAATCGAATCAATGCATGATTTATACTTGCATGGCGATACAAGAATTAATTATCGAGGTAATAGACAATAGACTATGGGCAATATAGATGCAGGTACGCTTGTATACCCTTTCGTGACTAGAGGCAGGCGTATATAAATAGGATATGAAGAGAAAGATCAAGTACAAATATAAATGAGAGATTAAAAACTAGAAGAAAAGCGTGTCATCAGCGAATAGGGATTACAAAGAATGGACACTGAGCGAATTTTCCTGTGTTTTGTTTCTCTGTGCGCCGCGTTTAGTTCCACTTTCAAGCGCTAGAAGTTATTGTAATCGAGCACACGCTAAGATAATAATTGAGAATAGAGTTGAGACACAGGATCTAAACATCGCCTACCTTATTGTATAATCCAGTAACGCTTTGCTTCAAATAAATTCAAGTTAACAGCTTTTCCTTATTTCTCAGTGACAAACTAGTTGTAATAATAACTGTAATAATAATTGTTTATATATTATACAGGGACATCATTTTATTTTTACTAACATTTTTAATATTAGCCTGGCTATACCTTTCTATTAACGATTGAAACAGGAAACACAGTTTGCTACCCCTTCCACGACTGGAGTTCGATGATACCGGCGTAAAATACAAATCACTTTACTAGGTATAGGAGGGAAGAAAAGTAGTTCATCCATTTATGTAAACTAGGAAATACCGCAATTTTGAGTTTGATAATTTTCATTACGTTTTTGTTTAATCAAAATACAGTACTGCATTAACACTTAGTGTTTTTACTCACGAATTGAGCTGTCCATTCGGACGTATGAATTATGTAGTGTATATTGTACTGTTACAGGTCATTAGCGTACTATATAGAGAATGAATTTAAATTGAAAAATAATCATAATATGGATATTTAAACACATTTTTGAAAATGGTGGCCGTTCATTTCGATACAGGCTTCAGTTCTTTTATGCATTTTATCGCACTATAGACTATTGTACCTAATTCCAATTACCAGTTTCGTCCTTCGTACGAGTAACTCATGTTGAAATAATTCCGTACCTATTCTATAAAAGAATACCTTACGTACTGTAAATTCAATCTTCACTTCTGCCCGATCCGAAAAGATAAAATTACTCAGAAATGCTATCTACTGTCCGTTCAAGTGGTTTTGTCGCAGGGTCGTAAAACGAGGGGGATCACGTGACAGTTAATTACTTAACGAGGCCCTTTTATATAAGTTATTTTAAACACTTGTATAATATTACGTAGACGTCCAATTCCTAACAGAAATTAATGTTTTCAGAAAAGAGCTAAGATAGCCCAGCTACTAGATTTAACAGAGGGGCGAATAGAAGCAGGTGGGGGAAACCGGGATGCGACGTAGGCAAACGGACGACAGTACCTGTACGAAAATATGATTCAATATTGAAAGCTCTTTTGTCACTGGAAAACGCTAACATATTTCTGTAACGTACTATACTCACTAACTCAGTACTGCTTTCGCGCCCTCGGCTCTGTGTCGTGAACGGTTGGAAGTTTACTAGTGGAAGGGGTGGGAGTGAAGTACATTAAAAAACTCAGGTACAATAAAAATTGAAGTAAAAATAAAATGATGTCCCTGTATATAATAAATTATATTATAAAATAATATAATACATTATAAAATTATGTATCAAATTCGTTTAATATTTGTATACAATATGATATAGGTATATGGTTTTACTTCTCATAGAAGTTTTGCTTTTCCATTGTCAGCGCTATCAAATCATTACATATTTTAATTGTTGTTGGGGTTAACGTCTCAACTCTCATTATAAAGGAATTCTAAAGGCCCATTCACAATGAAAATTTAGCATAACCGTAACATAAACATAGGAATTGACAATTTAAATCATACAAATACACATATTAAATCAACATATATTCTTTAACAATGAAATTCCTAACGCTATTTGAAATTTCTGATACTAAAATTTTCCAAATTTGGGTATTTTTCAATAATTTTATTATATGATCTTGGACCAAAGTAGGTACCATGGCTAAGAGCTGTGCTTGTGAATCACTTTGGTTCCTCTAGTCGTATAAAATCGGGTCTTTTAGTTCCATATTTATGATGATACAATTTAAATTTATTGCGATTTTTATGTATGAAGTTTAATAAGGCAATATAACAAATTTGTTTAATTTTCAAAACATTAAAATTAGTTAACAAAAGCTCGGAGGAGTAATCAATTGGTTTATTAAGGCATATTTTAATTATTCTTTTCTGAATAAGTATTAGTGGAGTGAGATTAGAATTACAAGCATTTCCCCACCCTAAAATTCCATACTGGAGAATGGATTGGAATAAAGCTAAATAAATGAGACGTAAAATATTAACTGGTAAATATGACCGAAGTATAACAAAGATATAAATTGTTTTACGTAATCTATTGCATAAATATGTACAGACGTGGACAAGTTATTAGACTAAATTAATTATATGTGCAACGAAGCTGTATTTATCGGTAGAAATAATAAACAAAAATGTATTTTGCACAGATATAATGAATAGAAAATTGAGTCTGGAGGTTACTAATATTCTGTGAACATTCCCTTATTCTTTATTAACACGTTGATTTTGTCAGGGATGCTGGAAACCAAAGTTTGACACTTTCTTTGAAACTCAGCATCATTTAGCCAGGTATCAGACAGTGCTTGAATGTGTCCATGTTTTGTTGTAAGCCTCTTTTTATTCACTTTCTTTTTCAGTATGGAGCACAGATTTTCAATTTCGTTCATGTCCGGTCTTCTTGCAGGACACGGGAGAATATCTTTTGCAGTATATAATTAAAACACCAGTAGTACCAACTTAGCCAGAAAAAATATACTTAACCTTTGGAAAAGTATACCAGAAGGTGTAAACAATCATATTTACAACAATGGAGACTCTGTGAATTATACTGATAGTTGATATGACGAATTGTATTATGTTTCCAAGAAAAAGTTTTAGTCTAATAATTTGTCCACGTCTGTAATATGTTTGTTCCATCGTAAGTGTTGGTCGATTGTAATGCCTGAATACTTAACTTCTGAGGATTCGATTAATATGGGACATTCACAATTTTGAGAAGAACAATCAGAATGATGAATTTTGAGCCTAATGGAAGATTGAGGAAATTTAAGACCACTGGACCTTAGTGAAAACGGAACAACAGTTGTTTTGGATGTGTTTAAGGAAAGAGCGTTTGAATCAAACCACTCTTTAATTACCTGTAATCCATTATCCGCATTGATATAAGTGCCTTTCCAAGATTGTTCACCAAAACGAATTACGGTAACATCCGCATATGAATATATAACCCCATTATATTTGCGTAAATCAGTTAATAACAAGTCATTTATATAAATCAAGAATAAAATTGGACCAAGAACAGTGCCCTGTCGGACCCCTACGTTTATGTTTTGAGTAAAACTAAATTCATTATCAGTTTATTTACACGATTTCTGTTATTCAAATATGACTTGAGATACAAAGATAATAATAAACACAGGAACATCGAAAACAGAAGAAATAAGAATAAATCAAGGACTCAGACAAGGTTGTAGCCTATCACCTAGTCTCTTCAACGTATATCTAGATGACTTAATTAAAGAATGGAAAATGGAGGTGAATCCAGGTATAAAGATTAGTAAAGATACATTTTTAAATGTTCTAATGTTTGCCGATGATGTAACATTAATGCGAGGCGTGTTCTTAAAATAAGTTCCAAAAGGGTGTAGAAAGTAAACGGGAAGATATTTACAAACCATTTTTGTTGCATTGTATTCCCCACACTTCAATTACTTCTCAACATAATCTCCACCATTATTGAGGCATTTATCGAGTCGTGGCACAAGTCTTTCTATCCCCTCATTGTAGAATTCACCCGCCTGCGATGCGAACCACTCCGCAACATTTGTGGAAAATTCAAGGAAAGCGAAGAAATTGTGAACCTCCTGTCCTCATGAATTTTTTCATCGACAGCACGCACTAAATCGTCATTGATCAAAGATTTGCCGACCGGTATGCTGCTCGTCATGCACAGAGATGCGGCCCTCGTTGAACTTTCTAACTCATCTCCTGACCATTCCATCACTAATGACATCATCACCATACACCTCACAAAGTTGACGATGAATGTCAGCTGGTTTGATGTTTCTCGCGTTCAAGAAACGGATAACAGAGCGCATCTCACAGTCGGCGGGGTGCTCGATCACTTTAAACATTTCAACTGATCACAACTAACCACACACACGGACTGAAGCTCTGGAACGGCATGCACAGCTTGCCTGAGGACTGAAGAAGAAAACACGCATACGCAAAATAACGATTGCAGCGATGCGACAGCTATAATTGAAAATGGAACTTACTTTAAGAACACGCCTCGTACAAGATAGTGAAGAAAAATTGCAATATGCCATTCACAAACTACACCTACTAGGAAAAGAAGATTATAATTTGAGCATATCAACTCATAAAACTAAAGTAATGGCCCACTTACTTACTTACTTACTTACAAATGGCTTTTAAGGGACCCGAAGGTTCATTGCCGCCCTCACATAAGCCCGCCATCGGTCCCTATCCTGTGCAAGATTAATCCAGTCTCTATCATCATATCCCACCTCCCTCAAATCCATTTTAATATTATCCTCCCATCTACGTCTCGGCCTCCCTAAAGGTCTTTTTCCCTCCGGTCTCCCAACTAACATTCTATATGCATTTCTGGATTCGCCCATACGTGCTACATGCCCTGCCCATCTCAAACGTCTGGATTTAATGTTCCTAATTATGTCAGGTGAAGAATACAATGCGTGCAGTTCTGTGTTGTGTAACTTTCTCCATTCTCCTGTAACTTCATCCCGCTTAGCCCCAAATATTTTCCTAAGCACCTTATTCTCAAACACCCTTAACCTATGTTCCTCTCTCAGAGTGAGAGTCCAAGTTTCACAATCATACAGAAGAACCGGTAATATAACTGTTTTATAAATTCTAACTTTCAGATTTTTGGACAAAAAAGTAATGGCCCACAGTGATAAATATCCAATTCGTACAAAAATAATAGTTGATAATAAGCCCATAGAACAAGTATCTCATTTGATTATTTAGGTTGTAGTATAACTTATGATGTAGATAGAGATATTGACAACAAAATAAGCAAATTCCAGTGGATATGCGGAACAATAAATAGAACACTAAAAAATAAAACTAGAAAGGAAACAAAACTAAAGTTCTATAAAACTATGGCGGTACCCGTGTTGACATATGGAAGCGAATCATGGAATATTAAAGAACGAGATAAAAGTAAATTACTGGCTGCAGAGATGAGGTTTCTTCGCAGAGTAAAGGGATGTGCAAGAAGGGATCTGATAAGAAATGAGGATATCCGTAAGGAATTAGATATATACAACATAAACGAAAAAGTTGAAGATTATAAAGAAAAGTGGAAAGAACACCTGTCTCGAATATCCATGAAAGAATTCCAGCATTGATACAACAGTACCAACCTAAAGGCAAAAGAGATGTCGGACGTCCTAGGAAGAGGTGAAACTGAATAAAATGTGAAGACGGAACAGGCACTAAGCCTAAACCATGAAGTGAAGATGATGATGATGATGAAATATGACTTAAATAAACTTAGAACATGACCATTAATGTCTAACAAGTTTAATTTCTCTAATAAAGTATCACGGTTAACGGTATCAAATGCTTTTCGAATATCCAAAAATATACCCAAGCATTTATTCCCTCGGTCTAACTCACTGGTTACCTCCTTCAACCGCTCGAACATGGCTGGTTAGAGTTTACCGTGGTTAACCTCCTATTTAAGTCTTAACCGAGGTCGAGGCACCGTAAAAATGCTTAACAGGGGTTAGGTGGCAATTTTAACCGGTGGTTACACTAACCGACGTTCATCCACGCGGGAATAAGATTCTTTATTAATAAGACTGTAAATTTCTGTAGTGAACGGAGTTTACATCAACATTTACATCCATTTTTACACGCCCTGTTTGTCTTCTCTGCATTCCTTCAATATTTCCTCAAGGCATATGCAGTGAAATAAATATTGAATTTCCAGTTGAAGTTGTTACACTTGAGATCTCTTTTTATTGCATTGCATTACGACTTCCTCTTCAACAACCATATATTTATATTCAGTTCAACTTCACTTCTTCTCGTTTCTTTTCTTTTGTTAGCTTCCTAGTTTATTTTTACTTTAAATCGTATTTCAGATTTATGGAATTGCTACAAAACTCTGTCTTCAGATATTCGGCGCACATTGTCGCTTCTGTATGTTTGTTGTTGCAAAAGTTGGGGCGTTGCTAGGTGACGGTCGTAATTCCAATCAGACAATTCACTTATCTCTTGTAGTACGCCACTGGACCTGCACACATTATTACAGCAGAGCACCCGAAAACGTGACGCCGAAGCTAATTGTGTTTGACATTTCACGTACGTGACGTGAAGTTAGACCTGTCCGCATTTATGACATCCAGGGAACCTTAATGCGCCTATTGTAACTTCTGGCTGCGGGGTTCAAAGCCGTCTCTTGTATCGGACAGTTGGAACTTGTGGCGCATTTCTGTTGTTAAAACTGGATTCTAGCATGTCTCTCCATTTTATACTCATCTGCGTTTTCCGCTATTTCATTCTACTCTTATTCTTCTTTATGCGTTAGTCTTTTTGTGTTTTACATATTAAATAATTACCTCCGTTTGAGGTTCTGGCTGATATGTACATCTATTATCAGGCAGTACATCTCACTTGACGATGTGTGTCAGAGGAAGAACAATTGTTAGTACTGTATACATCTGAAGTTTGATTAGTGTACTATGTAGCTAATCGGTGATATATGCAATGGAGGGGGAAAGAACTGGTCACCCTACTTCAGCCGTGGCGAAAATGTGATCGTGCACCGAGCCACTGTGTAACCTGCAACGTGCATAGCACCTATGGACGGA
Source organism: Periplaneta americana (assembly GCF_040183065.1). Classification (NCBI taxonomy): domain Eukaryota; kingdom Metazoa; phylum Arthropoda; class Insecta; order Blattodea; family Blattidae; genus Periplaneta; species Periplaneta americana. The sequence continues at coordinate 6,414,158 of NC_091127.1, read as the reverse complement.
GGCGGACACCCGAAGAGGAAGTGAAGCAACTGTATGACTTATCAACGGATTTTCATTTTCCTTACGTCAAGCACTTAAATATAATTTTATACAGTACAAGGCTACAAACTTACATTACCGGTTGTTCTGTATAGTTGTGAAACTTGGACTCTCACTCTGAGAGAGGAACATAGGTTCACGGTGTTTGAGAATAAGGTGCTTAGGAAAATATTTAGGGCTAAGCGGGATGAAGTTACAGGAGAATGGAGAAAGTTACACAACACAGAACTGCACGCATTGTATTCTTCACCTGACATAATTAGGAACATTAAATCCAGACGTTTGAGATGGGCAGGGCATGTAGCACGTATGGGCGAATCCAGAAATGCATATAGAGTGTTAGTTGGGAGACCGGAGGGAAAAAGACCTTTAGGGAGGCCGAGACGTAGATGGGAGGATAATATTAAAATGGATTTGAGGGAGGTGGGGTATGATGATAGAGAGTGGATTAATCTTGCACAGGATAGGGACCGCTGGCGGGCTTATGTGAGGGCGGCAATGAACCTCCGGGTTCCTTAAAAGCCATTTGTAAGTAAGTAAGTAAGTAACAAGACTGCAAACTAATGTTCAGTACGTGTAACGAAGAAAGAAATGAACAATAAATGAACAATATCACAACCTAAAATTAACTGTCTTCAGAATGTCTCTGCGACAGAGTTTCAAAATCAGGAATTATGTCACTTACTGCCAGTCGTAGTTGATCACGAAGGTATTTGTCTGTCAGTCGTGATCTAAATTTGGTTTTTACTATTTTAATTGTTGAAACTAATTTTTCACAAACGTAAGTTGTAGCGAACATGGCTTCAACAGAGCAAGCGAAAGAACGAAGCTTCGGATATTTATTTTTTGGCAAAGATTTGAAAAGTTCAACATTTGTCAAGTCCTTACATTTAGCTTTCATTGTAACATCACATTGTCAATCTGTGAGTTTAAATTGAAAATCTAACCGAATTATTACTACATCTGTTGAAAAAGGATCGACGTACAGAGATAATAATAATAATAATAATAATAATAATAATAATAATAATAATAATAATAATAATACGTAACCTTTTAATGTTTCATGAGTAACATGTAGTATAATGCCGTTTTATGTTATACAACCGTTTTCCTCGTAATACTTGTGAACAAATCATACATTTAATATTCGCATCATACTGGCAGAAAAAAATTGCGTCCTCCCATCCTCCTTGAAACTTTATTTTTTGTAGAGGTACATGGTTTCGAGATAGACATTGCGACGATACGCCACTCGCAGATCAGAGACAAATACAAATGGAACGGAGTTTGACTCCAGTGAGTGAGAGGGTGGGGGTTGTGGAAGGTAGGAAGCGCATAGCTATCATTGCGAGCCACAATATGCTCGTGAGTCACATTTTCGCCACGGCTGCCCTACTCCAATATCTCCTAGCCTACTTGCCTCATAAATAGTGCCTTGTTGGTATCACTTATGAGGTTCAGATCTGTCTTCAGACAGTTGACTAAACAAAGATATCAAATAAATCTCTTCTATTGTTTCTAGAGTCTTCCAGTACTTCTCTAAAATTTATCTAGTATGTTTTGAAGTAACACTTGGATCGTAATCATTATTGTGGGTTCCTATCACCACGATATGGCGCGTCCTCAGGTTGCGGATAGAGGAGCCAGACTCCAGATATGGAGTATGTTCAATAAGCAGTCGCAGACAGCCGATAAGGGGTGGTCCTCCAGCTTGGGGGTTGGGCGAAGGGCTAACACCCATAACCGTAAAAACAACTTGTTGCGAAACCTCAATATAAGCCTTGGAATGGGACTGATTATTTCGCGCGTATGTCTCGTGGCCAGAACATAATTATGCAGTATGGAATGGAAATACAAACATTGGAAATTTATCCTTTAAAAAGGTGGAAAAATTCAAGTATCTTGGATCAAAAGTAACATATAAACGACACTCGGGAGGAATAAATATGGGAAATGCCTGTTATTATTCGGTTGAGAAGCTTTTGTCATCCAGTCTGCTGTCAAAAAATCTGAAAGTTAGAATTTATAAAACAGTTATATTACCGGTTGTTCTGTATGGTTGTGAAACTTGGACTCTCACTTTGAGAGAGGAACATAGGTTAAGGGTGTTTGAGAATAAGGTGCTTAGGAAAATATTTGGGGCTAAGAGGGATGAAGTTACAGGAGAATGGAGAAAGTTACACAACGCAGAACTGCACGCATTGTATTCTTCACCTGACATAATTATGAACATTAAATCCAGACGTTTGAGATGGGCAGGGCATGTAGCACGTATGGGCGAATCCAGATATGCATAGTATAGAGCGTTAGTTGGGAGGCGGGAAGGAGAAGGACCTTTGGGGAGGCCGAGACGTAGATGGGAAGATAATATTAAAATGGATTTGAGGGAGGTGGGATATGATGATAGAGAGTGGATTAATCTTGCTCAGGATAGGGACCAATGCCGGACTTATGTGAGGGAGGCATTGAACCTGCGGGTTCTTTAAAAAGGCATTTCTAAGTAATTTGTAAGTAAAGCCACATGTTCTGTTTCGAACTTGTAAGGCACCTAAAAACGCTTCATCCATGACGAGAGGGTTTCAGGAAAAATGTATGGTTCATGTTTTTTCCCATTTCAGCACCTTTCCAGCCTAGTAAGTAGGGCACGAACGCATGCTACAAAAGTTTCGGATAGACAAGCAAGTTACACCTCCTTGACAACCAAGCAGTTGTAATATTCTGCTTTATGTATCATGACACTCAAGTTTCGCCTAGTTTCCTTATCTGCGACCACAGACGAGAAAGGCATGCTTTGTACCTCTGATAACTTGAAGATTCACGTTACAGCAGCAAAGGCTTCTGCTTACTGTCAACCCCTAAAACATGCAACCTGCATGACATTCGGTGCAGCAGCGGATTTGTCCAATTCATGATTCCAGTCAAGGATTGAGTTTATATTATATAAAGAGTGCGTCAGAAAGAACGGATGGATTTCAAACTATCGATACGCAACGAGGAGAGAGATATAGTGAGGGGGACCACGACTGTTGGGTCAGCCATGGAATGCAGTTTCAGTTGAGAATATGGTGTTGGTCTGGTGTACAACGTGCTTTCATTGTAGATACATTTTTGAAAAATGAAGAGTCTGTGATCGCCACTCAGGACTCATTTCGACATCGGATGTCACGCTAGGATTCCAACTCGGAATACAATTTTGCGGTGGGTGGCTTCATTTCGTATCACAGGTTCAACATTAAAGAAGAAATCACCTGGACGAAATTCTATTGCACTGAGATTTTCCGAGGCTACGGTAAGATCTCGCGCCCTGCGACTTCTTTCTTTGGGACCATTTGAAGGCGTAAGTTTGTAAACATCGATCACATACACTGGACGAACTGAAGACAGCGATTCGTGAAGAAATCGTGGCAATTGCACCAGCTATGACTGTGAAAGTGATGGCGAACATCAGAAAACGCCTCGATGCCTGTATTGAAAGCCAAGGACATCATATGGATAATGTTGTTTTCATAAATAAACTGCATGTATTGGTGAATATGTTGATAACAATAAAATTTTTGATTTGATGAATCTTTACAATTTTCTTGCCATGTGAAATCCATCCGTTCTTTCTGACGCACCCTGTACTAGTGGCTTGTGCAGCAAATGCAGCAAACTAAGTTCATTAGACGTTCAAATAAACATTTTTCAGATTTATTTTTAATGAAGAATACCAGACATTCTAAAAGTTATTTGCTTCCATAATAATGAAATATACTCTCTCTCGAGCCAATACTGAAGAGAACCAAGCATATAAATATCTACACCACACCGCCATTAAATATATGAAAAAGATCCCACTTGATTATTAACTATAAAAATATTTGATTTTTAATAATATTATCTTACGTAAGTTTTATAGCTTTCAGTAACATATACTATATATACTATATAGCCGCCACTCACTAAAATATAGAAATCAAAATGTAATTTAAGTTATTCTCTACATCTACATATATAACCCAAAAACGTTTCAGTTTCATATCATCAATATAGCATTAATATGTATAATTAATGAAAAATAATCACATCATGGCATTAACTACAATAATATTTCATTTCTAATAGTAATAATGTCATCAAACCAGCTCAAGTTTTGTAGTTTTTAATATCCAATACACAGCTGTACCCAGAAAATTACACACCACAGAATCGAACCTTGTAAATTATTTTTAGTAAGTTAAGTTTTTAATAACCAATTTAATTTGAGCTCTAAATATGTCAGCATTCTTGCAGATCATGGCCTTCGTGTAATATTGTTTACTGTAGTGTGTGTTTTGTTTTATTCTGAAATGCAACACGGCCGACTTGATGCTCGCTTCGCTTCTCCTTAATACAATTAGCTAGTTCTCAAAACTGACGACAGAAGGATTTTGGAAAATTATGTACGAAAATTGACATTTCACTGAAAACGACTATTTTTCCGAAAAACTTTGGGTTCCAAGCTTCAAAATGAGGGGCCATTTATTAAAATCCGTTCAGCCGTTTTCCCGTACTTTCCATTACCAGTTCAAATTATATGTATAGATAAGCCAATTAGGATGTCAATAGAACGACATACTTACAAATTGGAAGAGTGTAAGTTCAAATACGAGTGCACATGGAATTTTTAATCAGAGTATAACTTCTAAAACGACTCTAAGTTCAACAGCTTGTGTTAACTCTCGAAGGTAAAAATATCCCACTGGAGATTTGTGCTGTGTATATTCTGTCTTATTTAGAAGGTACAGAAAGTAAGGACTCTTTTCAGCTCTCTTCTGTACATCATAATGGCCGTTACAATTAGAATTTAGTACTGTTCAAACTTCATGTAATCTAATAGGTTATATCTTTTTTTTTTTAATTACCTAAATCCTTTCAGCGGGACGGAATGCCTTGAAGTGAGGAGAATAGCCAACAGCTTTGGAGTTCATATACTTTTGATTCATTCATTTATTTTATTCCATAGATCTTACATGAGCAATGAAGCTTTAAGACGTGGAACAAGTCAAAATTTTACAATATTACAATTTACAATTTTTACAAATTTTTACAATTTTAGAATTTAGTAATTTCTACAATTTTTACAATTTTGTGCAATTTTTTACAATATTTTGGCGAGATGTAGTGAGACGAGGTGAGGTCCGAGGATTTGCCAAAAGATTACCCAGCATTTGCCTTTTGGTTGGGGAAAACCTCGGAATAACCGAACTAGGTAATCAAATCAAAGGGGTTGATGCCGAGGACTCGCCATAGACCATCCGGCTTCAGTCCCACGGCTGGGGAAAACCTCGGAAGAAACCATTCAACGAGAACGTAGCTCCGGATCAGCAGCACAGCGAGTCTGCCGACTGAGCTACATCGATGGCTCTACTAAAAGTATACAATACATAGCCAATCAGATTATTAAATTTATATGGAGGAAGAAACAAAATGACATTTAAGCTAAATAGAAAGTATTGCAACATCACTAAGGAAACTATCATGATTTATTCACGCCTATGTATGCACTTTCAGTAAAAGTCAAGTTGCTTCAAAAAGCAACAATAACAAAAACTATTTTGCATTCAGCTTCTAACTCCCGTGCTCAGGTCGATTTAGTTGACATGGAATCGTAAATATACAATGACTTTCAATTTACTCGTGTAATGGTTTATCAAAATCAATTTAAGAAATTAGTTTTTCTGAAACTCTCGAAATGCAAATGTGCAGAAGTTGTTACGAACATATTTGAGGTGCTCTCGAACTACTATGGTTTCAGCACGTAAGATATAAGGCCAATTACTTCTCCTTCTCCCCCTTTCATATTTTTAAATACTTTTATGCTCGACCATGCCGAAACGTAGTAATTATACAACTGGTAGCAGACATTTAATGCATGTCATTAAAGTACACCTACTCATTAAAGGTCAGGTCTTTCAGCCAATGACGACTCAGGTTACAACTGTTCAGCCAATGACAGGTCAGCTTTCTACCGTTATAAACCGCAAGTATCGATTATTCTCGGATATGCAATCGAAAGAGAATTAGCGAAAAGTCACGGAGGCTGCAAATCTAATACTGTCGCAGAAGGTTATGTTCTGTTACTATAATAATTATCGTTAATTGTAAATAATATTCAAATAAATTCAATTTGTCATCTCGTTTTTCAATGTCTAATTTAATTTCAATGTTACCTCTGTAGGTTCTTATGGCCTAGCAAGGTCAATGTGGATATCTGTTCCTCGGAAAAAAATCAATACTTTCGCGTCTGCGCACATCTCACAACATACGGAACATTGCTGAAGGTCAGACACAATTAAATTTAATAATATCAAGTTAGAAATATGGTCGAGCATAAAAAGTCGTATGAAACTCGCCTAAAATAGTAATCAAGAAGCTCGTATGAAAATTATGAAACTCGCTTGCGCTCGTTTCATAAATATCCATACTCACTTCTTAATTACCTTCATTATAGGTTCGTTGCATAATGTACTATTAAAGTTTTAATTTTTAAGGAAGTTTTATATTTTATTATAAGTAGGGACCGGATATTTATGTAATATCAAGGTGTGAAATATGTACATATTTATATAAGAAAAATAAGCTGAATATGTACCGAAATATGTAAAATCATGAAAATATTTAATATCAATATCTGCGATGGTTTGTATTGTTAAGCCTATCTATTTGTAGTCTGATATAATTTTTAATTTTCTGTTCTTCATGACGATTTCTACTGTTTCTGGTGCTCTTCCGCCGTTTCTGAGTATCATCATTTCTGTCTTGTCCACATTTATATCAAATTTGTTTTATTGCACCATTCTACCATGATGTTTATTGTTTCTTGTAACTTTGTGAGGTCTTTAGACCCTACTACTATGTCGTCCGCTTATGCGTATGAAATTACAGTATTTCCTTCTTTATTTTTACAGTACAAGGTAGTTGTATGAGAAAGGTTGCCTTTTGTTCACTCATATTTACAGTAGGCGGTATGAGGTGAGTGTCTCTATTACTTCCTGGAACTAAAGTGCTATGTTTCGTCCCGAAATATATCCTTTCTCGGGTAGGTAAAAAAAAACTTTTTAAATCTGTGTATTTCAAATGCAAACTTCCCCAGCAGAAGTTTTTTTTTTTCCTTTTAAAGAAGTAAAAATGAATAAAACCCCTAAATATATAGATTTATGTAATACCAAGCTATAATATGTAATGTGGGGTAAATATGTAAAAATATATAGTATAAAATTTTAATATATTAATGGTAACTATAAATCCAAAGAGATTGCATATAAATCACTAGTACGTCCAGTAATGGAATATGGTGCTGTATGTTGGGATCCTTACAGATTAGAACATATTAAGACACTGGAAAAGATTCAAAAACGGGCTCTCAAGTTTTGTCGGAAAAATTCACCATTAAATTGGGACACACTCACGGACAGGAGAACGCGAATTCGATTATGCGCACTGTTCAAAACATACAGAGGTGAGCCTGCCTGGAGAGAAATAAAAAATAGGTTGCAGCCGCCAAATTACTCTTCAAGGAACGACCACTCATATAAATTGAGGGAAAGAAGGCAGAGGACGGACACTGGAAAGTTTTCTTTTCTCAATCGTACTATCAGGGACTGGAATGCTTTACCTGCAGACTTACTAAAGGCTTTACCAACAACCAAAAATGTATTTAAAAATAGGCTTAAGGACCTTACTAATAGACGGTAATTATACACAGTATTTAAAGGGTGTGAATTATATGTTGTTATTGAAGTGTTGTATCAGTGAAGAATTATGTTGTGTCAGTGAAGTGTATTGTATCAGTTAAGAAGTGTGTCGTGTCAGTGAAGTGTGCTGTGTAAGTGAAACGTGTTCCTGTCAGTGAAGCTTTATAGTTTATAGTGGCAGTGCAAAGTATTTGAACAGTGAAATGTTTTTGAAGTGTTAGTGAAATCAGGATAGAATCAGTGAAATGTGTCGTAGTTCCAGTGCAGTGAGTGAGTTGACAGCGAAATGAGTGTAATTTGAAAGGTACTTGTGTAGATATGAACATATCATACTCGTGGGTTTTAGTTCGATCTTAGTTTTAAGATACAAATTAGATTTATTTCAAATGGTATTTTAAGTGATCGTTTCATTTAAATTAGTATATTCCCTGTTGTTGTTATTATTATTATTATTAGTAATTATTGTTAGTATTAATTATTAGTATTATTATTATTAATTGTATTTTTAATTAATAAGTTTATTATTGTCATTATTGAGTGTAATTAGTTACCACTGCCACCGGTTATATACCCACTGCAGTGTGAATAAATACATACATTCATACGTAATTACAAGATTCGCAAAGATTTATTATTTATGTACGGTTAGGTTGAAAGGAATATAATATGTAATTACATAAAAATCCGGTCCCTAATTACAAGTGTTAAAGTGAGCAGCTAAGACAAATGTTTTCCAGGTATATAGTTCACTAAATGTTGTCGGTTCTGAAGACAGTTCGTCCAGAATACACTTGATGCGATGCTGCGGTCCTCGGAGCGCGCCCAGAACAAACATTACGTATTCTGCGCCGCACGAATAACTCGACATCACACACAGAGGGCAGCTCGATCGCGTGAAAACCGACAATCAATTTATAATGCGGTTAATGTCGGTGGCTCCCCATGGAGGCGGGTAATGAAACCACGTGTATGGACCCCCTATAAACATCACAGGGCCGATAATTAGGCTCGTTTCATGCCCCACTCCGTGGCTTCGTGAGGACTCCGCCGCCGCCGGGCTGTGTCTCACACGACGACGCGATGAAGCCAATGCCAGAATATTGATGGAGCCTAATCAGTAGCGCTTAGCGTGCGTGCGGGCCATATGTATGTATCTTGTCTGCTGTAGGTGGTGAGAGTTCTGTTCTGAACATTAGAAACCATGGTATCTACAGAAAAAAGTAGTGTTGTGGGATTTATTCTATTAATCTAATCGATTAATCGATCAGTTTCTGTTATAAGTTTAATGGATCAAAAATTTTTAATTGAATAATCGAGTGGATTAAAATTAATCGGTTGTAGTGGATATTTACTCGGGAGGAAATTAAACACAGAATAAATATGGGAAATGCCTGTTATTAGCTTTTATCATCCAGTCTGTTGTCAAAAAATCTGAAAGTTAGAATTTATAAAACAGTTATATTACCGGTTGTTCTTTATGGTTGTGAAACTTGGACTCTGAATTTGAGGGAGGAACATAGGTTAAGGGTGTTTGAGAATAAGGTGCTTAGAAAAAATTTGGTGCTAAGTGGGATGAAGTTACAGGAGAATGGAGAAAGTTACACAACACAGAACTGCACGCATTGTATTCTTCACCTGACATAATTAGAAACATTAAATCCAGACGTTTGAGATGGGCAGGGCATGTAGCATGTATAGGCGAATCCAGAAATGCATATAGACTGTTAGTTGGGAGACCGGAGGGAAAAAGACCTTTAGGGAGGCCGAGACGTAGATGGGAAGATAATATAAAAATGGATTTGAGGGCGGTGGGATATTGTGATAGAAATTGGATTAATCTTGCACAGGATAGGGACCGATGGCGGTGTTATGTGAGGGCGGCAATGAACCTTCGGGTTCCTTAAAAGCTAGTAAGTAAGTAGTTGATATTAATTATTATTTTGTTAATACAAACTCATACTAAAATTTCACCCACCAATTGTACCTCTCTGGGCTAGCAACCCATTGAGCGTCATTTTCAAATTGCTTTCAAGTCTCAACAGAAGCCTCAGATGACAAAGATGGATTATAAACGCCATGGATTTATTCCAATTAATCGAAATTTGCAGCTTGATGGTTTACTTTTCGCTGATGATCTAGTTCTCATAGCATAACTGAAGATGATTTACAATATTCAGTACACAATTTAAATATGGTCAGTGAAAAATATAACATTTAAATTAATATTGAAAAAATGAAAATCATGTCTTTTGTGGGAAATTCCCTGTACCAAGTAAAATCTGTTTGAATAATAAAATAATAGAAAGGCTATACACTATCACCTTATGATGAAGCAGATATTGCTGAAAAAATATGTAAATATAATAAAACAATGGGGATCATTAATAAAATCATTAAACCTTCACTAGTACAAAGACACACAAGAATAGGCTTGTATAAAACCTTAGCACAGCCAGTATTAACCTATGGTAGTGAAGCGTGGACTGTGAAGAATAAAGATGTCAGTAGAATAACAGCAAGTGAGATGAGGTTTATGAGAGCAACAGCTGGATATACTCGCTGGGATCATAAAAAAATGAGTACATAATGCAAGAACTTCAAATAGAACCCATTATGCAGTTCATCAGCAAATATCAACTTCAGTGGAAGGGTCATCTCGAAAGAATAGATCGATGCAGAATTCCAAAAGCAGTTTCATTACCATCCGCATCGCAAAAGATCTCTAGGTCGTCCGAAGAAGAGATGGACTGAAAAATCTAGTTTGAGACCGTAACAGGCCACTCGGAGTAATACTTGTAAGGAAAACGACGACGACAAAAAATTCAGACAATATTTCTCTCTCGGAAATTGCTTACTTAAAAGCACAATAGTACTGTTATTTTCTAACTGTAAACCAGGTAGAGTAGGAAAAATCTTTGCACAAAAACTTCAGAAAGACATGGAGATATGAGGACAATGACTTAGTCTACCTCTATTGAAAGTTGAAACACAATGCAAAACCATTATTAAGTTTTATGGTTTTTACAAGAAAACTTCCACCTTGTTGTATGCTCATCTTCCTAGTATATGAAATACCGTATTTGCCCGCGTATTTTGCGCACCCTAATTTTTAAGGGATTATTTTGAACTTTATTTTTGCTCCGTGTATTTTGCGCACACATTTTACGTACATATTTCTTTCAGTGTAGTAGGGATTTTCCTTCCCTACAGTCCATCGTAGGTCATTCACCAGCAACTGAAGTACCTGCTTCAGAAAGAAATCCCAAAGTCCCGCTACTTTAACAATGCTTGTCCTTGGTAGAGACAAGTTACCGGTATAGAAAATTAGCCCTACCGTAAATACTTACCTATACATATACTAATTGAGATAAACTCAGAACAGGACCTATTATTTGAAAAATCCGCATATTTTACGCACCCCAATTTTTCAGTGGCCAAAGTTAATTAAAAAGTGCGCAAATTACGCCAGCAAATACGGTACATAGGCCTACTTTTCTGGGATTCGTCCCCCTCATCCCTTATAAAATAGCCATGTCTACACTGTGTGCAAGTAAGAGCGTAACTACCTTCTTCTCTTTCTAAAATCTGGTAATTCGATTACAATAGGGGCCAGTCTTCTGTTTCGACCTCTGTACTTTTGCAGTTTCTGTACTGAGTTTGTGTATGAAGGTTGTGTGTTTAGTGTGATAAAGAAAAAAATCAGTTTTCTGTGTTTTGTGAAAAGTGTAAACTCCATTATGTCATACGAGAATTTGAGAAGTAAACTCGGTGAAATGTTTGGATTTAAATTGAATGATCGTGGAGAAGTGCTTGACAGAAAAAAAAAGTTTTTTTTTTTTTTTGTGTTTAGTGCTGCAGGAAACATTTTTACTAAACGTAGAGCGGCACTTAATTCGGAATATGTGAGAGCACTTACATGTTTAAAATCATGGATGGCGCAGTATTTTTTTTAGTAGATTATTTTACGACGCTTTATCAACATCTTTGGTTATTTAGCGTCTGAAAGAGATGAAGGTGATAATGCCGGTGAAATGAGTCCGGGGTCCAGCACCGAAAGTTACCCAGCATTTGCTCAAATTGGGTTGAGGGAAAACCCCGGAAAAAACCTCAACCAGGTAACTTGTCCCGACCGGGAATCGAACCCGGGCCACCTGGTTTCGCGGCCAGACGCGATGACCGTTACTCCACAGGCATGAACGTCGCAGTATTAACTAGGTGAGTCTTAATAGTTTTTGTTATTTATGTTTGTCTCAAAAATTCCCGGAGAAATTGACAAAATAAATTATAAGCCTCACAATAAATATGTTAGTACTGTAAGTAATTAAAATAGTTGTTTTGTAATACAACGATACAATATATCACCTAACACAAGTTAAATTTGACAATATTCGTGTATTACAGTATATTAATAGTAATATGCGTTACAAGAGCTGTATGTTGAAGTTTTCATGTCCGAGGAAAAGTTTGAAAAAGCGAAACGTAGTTGAGCTTTTTTAATTTCCGAGTACATGAAAACAAACATACCGCTCGTGTATCGTACATTATTTTGTGCGAAGATCGTTTATTACGTACCTGAAAGAGGAATTTCTAATAAGTTGCAATGAAATCTCCATCTTGGTTTCTGTTCAATGACGGCAAATTTCCAAACAAAAATATCTGTCTTCAACACTGTTGCTTTAAAATGTTTTCTGTGTTTACTATACTCCAGCAGGCCGTGATATACGTCTGTCTTCCCTCCCTTCACCCCAGTCTATAAATGCGAACTTAAAAGAAACGGCTTCCTTAATGTTACATGCATCACGAAATGCAGTAACTTTAGTGGAGTTGTAGAGTTTACTTAATTTTTGCAAATATTTAAAAACAATAATTAACAGTGCAATTTAGGTGAAATTGCAGTGGTAAGTTTCCAATTTATAATTATTACTATATTGAACGTCTCTAAAAATAATGCAGTAAAATCAATATGTCACTTAAGCGGTAAGAAGAGGGAAATTGTTATGTGTGTTAGGTTGGGAATACTGAATGTGGAATTTTAGACTTACCGCGGATTGGTTTTGTGCAGAAACCAAGCAAATACGCGTTAAGTGTGAAATACCACATTCAGTATTCCCAACGTAACACACATAACAATTTCCCTCTTCTTACCGCTTAAGCGCGACATTCATTTTACTGCTTTAGGCTTTTAACATATTATTTTTAGAGACGTTTAACATAGTAATAATTATAAATTGGAAACTTACCACTGCAATTTCACCTAAATTGCAATGTTAATTATTGTTTTTAAATATTTGCAAAAATTAAGTAAAGTCTACTACTCCACGAAACTTATTGCATTCCTGATACAAGTACCATTAAGGAAGCCGTGAAAAAATCAACAAGACTCCAGATGCCGATGTTATTACTGCAATATGTTATATAAATAATATTGTTAAAATATTAAAATGAAAAATAAATCATTACATAACCTTACCGTTTGTTTTAAGTTCGCATTTATAGACTGGGGGAAAAAAAGACAGACGTATATCACGGCCTGCTGGAATATAGTAAACACAGAAAAGATTTTATAGCAACAATGTTGAAGAAAGATATTTTGGTTTTCCGAAGTTGCCGTCATTAAACAGAAACCAAGATGGAGATTTCATTGCAACTAATTAGAAATTCATCTTTCAGGTATGTAATAAACGATCTTCGCACAAAATAATGTACGATACACGAGCGGTATGTTTGTTTTCATGTTCTCGGAAATTAAAAAAGCTCAACTAAGTTTCGCTTTTTCAATCTTTTCTTCGACCATGAAAACGTCAACATACCGCTTTTGTTACGTATATTTCAACTCTATCAAAACTAGATTAATCTATCGATTAATCGATTAAATAGAAATACTTAATCGATTAAATATATTTTTAGACAGATGTTTCTACGAACTAATGTTGACAATGTAGATGTCTCTGCATGCCAATCTCTTTTCAAAGTCCGTGGATTGCAACGGACTCTGATCTCTTGTTAGACAGCAGACACTTCTGTTATATACAAAGAAAAAAAAGTAAAACGAAATACAGTGCAACTTCAATTGCTGCCGAGGCATTTAAAAATATGAAAATGCGGCCACATGATTTAGATTTAAATTTAATGATAACTAGCGGTTGGAAGAATTCATTCGTTTAGTTTGTCACCCTTGGGGTATTTCAAAATGGAAGAGCTAATTACTGCTTAGAATTCAGAATCATGTATGCAACAAACAACAATATAAATTCAGCCTCCGCATATGGGAAGCAGAATATCCGTGATAAAGCATATGGCGTGGGTGCAGTTCTAACCCCTTCGTCCCCTCGGGGTTTCCGAACAGAACCCAACATAGCATGATAACATCTCCTTGTGCCGCTATGTCAGTTTTCTGAACACACACGATTAAGAACTGTAGCACAAAGGCTGACTCTAAAGCCACCGTGTTGAAGATATAATAATAATAATAATAATAATAATAATAATAATAATAATAATAATAAATAATAACAATAATAATTAATAATAATAAATAATAATAATAATTACTAATAATAATTAATAATAATAGTAATAAATAATAATAAATAATAATAACAATAATAATAATAAATAATAATAACAATAATAATAATAAATAATATTAATTAAAATACTAATAAATAACAATAATAATTTCCAATTCACTGTGGGCTAAAGCAAGGAGATGCACTATCACTTTTTAATTTTGCTCTAGAGTATGCCATTAGGAAAGTTCAGGATAACAGAGAGGGTTTGGAATTGAACGGGTTACATCAGCTGCTTGTCTATGCGGACGTGAATATGTTAGGAGAAAATCCACAAACGATTAGGGAAAACACGGGAATTTTACTGGAAGCAAGTAAAGAGATAGGTTTGGAAGTAAATCCCGAAAAGAAAAAGTATATGATTATGACTCGTGACGAGATATTGTACGAAATGGAAATATAAAAATTGGAAATTTATCTTTTGAAGAGGTGGAGAAGTTCAAATATCTGGGGGCAACAGTAACAAATATAAATGATAATTGGGAGGAAATTAAACACAGAATAAATATGGGAAATGCCTGTTATTATTCGGTTGAGAAGCTTTTATCATCCAGTCTGCTGTCAAAAAATCTGAAAATTAGAATTTATAAAACAGTTATATTACCAGTTGTTCTGTATGGTTGTGAAACTTGGACTCTCACTTTGAGAGAGGAACTTAGGTTAAGGATGTGTGAGAGTAAGGTTCTTAGGAAAATATTTGGGGCTAAGAGGGATGAAGTTACAGGAGAATGGAGAAAGTTACGCAACACAGAACTGCACGCATTGTATTCTTCACCTGACATAATTAGGAACATTAAATCCAGACGTTTGAGATGGGCAGGGCATGTAGCACGTATGGGCGAATCCAGAACTGCATATAGAGTGTTAATTGGAAGGCCGGAGGGAAAAAGACCTTTGGCGAGGTCGAGACGTAGATGAGAAGATAATATTAAAATGGATTTGAGGTAGGTGGGATATGAGAGAGACTGGATTAATCTTGTTCAGGTTAGGGACCAATGGCGGGCTTATGTGAGGGCGGCAATGAACCGGGTTCCTTAAAAGCCAGTAAGTAAGTAAGTAAGTAAGTAAGTAAGTAAGTAAGTAAGTAAGTAATAATAGTAATAATAATAATAATAATAATTTATTATTATTGTAAAGAATTAAAAGCTATGAAAGCATTTGGCTGATGAATTTAGAATATAATACCACTGCATTCTCTCCTTCCAAACAATTGTCTAGTTCCCATAAATTCCTAAAATCTTATGTCCTCCTGCAGATTATTCAAATGTCTCTAAGCCGGTTATTTTTTTCCTGTGGTCTTTTTATTAAATGAATTTGTGTAAACGACGCTGTATCGACTACTACGTTATTTAGCGTGAGTGAAATTGGTGATAATGATATAGTATTTGGTGAGATGAAGCCGGTGATTCGCTATAGGTTACCTGACATTCGCCATACGGTTTGTGTACAAGGATGATTACACTAATTAGAAATGGCGTGAATATGACGTATGACAGCAAAGATTATCAGCTTTAATTGGACCTCTTGTTTAGCCTATATACGGTTGGTAAAATCTGGAAATTAAAAAGATGCAGGGAATTGTTGAAAATACATTATACATACTAGGTTCAAAAAGTTCCCGGAATTTGCTAGCATCATAGAAACAACGTACCTTAAACACTATTCTACAGCATTCCCTTCAAAATAGTTGCCTTCCGCAACAACACACTTTTGCCAACGCGTGTAGAGTTCCTGGAAGCAGGCCTGGAAGCCATTTTGTGAAACCCGTCTTAGTGCTCTCGTCGCGTTTGCGATAACCTCTTCAGCATTGAATCTCCGTCCTTTCAGATGACTTTTCAGACGGGGAAACAGAAAGTAATCAGGTGGTGAGAGATCAGGAGAGTATGGTGGGTGATCCAAAGCAGTTATGTTGTGCCTGGCAAGAAAATTCTTTACAATAATTGCGCGATGAGCAGGTGCATTGTCATGCATAAGGAACCAGTTGTTTTCTACCCACTTTTCTGGACGTTTCCTTCTCACTGCGTCCCAGAGGCGACGGAGGGTTTCTACGTACAATTCTTTCGTTACAGTACGACCTTCTGGAATGAACTCATGGTGCATGAGACCCTGAGAGTCGAAGAAAACTTCCAACATAACATTGCTTTAAGTGTGCTTAAATGCGACAGGCTCATGTTAGTAGATTTACTGGCATGAAAAAGAACTCCTGCGGGACAAAATTCCGGCACATCCGGCGATGCTGATATAACCTCTGCAGTTGCGAGCGTCGTTAAATAAAACATAACATTTAAAATAACTTTGCCTTTGGAAGTGTCCCTAGGAAATTTTTGCTTCC